>NW_009713290.1:49493-100737 GCF_000703405.1 Apaloderma vittatum | reverse complement strand
CGTCCTCAGCAGCACGGCCTCAGTACTGGTGACCCCTGCCCGTTCAAGGACAGTGACATCAGTCATGTCGTCAGTCCAGTGGATGTTTAGGGTTGTACGGAGGCAGCACTGATGGAAGCATTCGACGAGTCGCAGGTGGTGGCAGTAGATGACCCATGATTCAGACCCATATAGAAGAGTAGATGGTACAGTGGCTCTGTAGACACTAATCTTTGTACTTTTCTTCAGGTGTTTATTGAACCAGACTCTCTTATGGAGTTTTCAAAAGCTCTGTATGCCTTTGCTGACCTGTTGTCTATCTATCTCTTTGTCAATCTTACCATCCAAGGAAATGGTACTTCCTAGGTAGCTGAACTGCTGGACTGACTTAAGCTCTGATTTGCCTATGGTGATGTGGGGATGATGGGAGACTTCCTGAGGTGCAGGTTGGTGAAGAACTTCTGTGTTCTTCAATCTGACTTCCAGCCCAAAAGCTCAGCAGCCTCTGCAAAGCAGGATGTTAAGCGCTGCAGAGCTGCTTCCGTGTGAGCAACGAAGGCGGCATCGTCAGCAAAAAGCAGCTCACAGACAAGGTGATTTAGGGTCTTAGTGTGGGCCTTCAGTCACCTTAGGTTGATAAGGTTACCATCGTTACGATAATGGATGTAAATGCTGTTATCTTCATCGAGGTCTGCCGTGGCCCTTTGGAGCATCATGCTGAAAAAGATTGTGAATAGAGTGGGTGTGAGAACACAACCTTGTTTGACACAATTGGTTATTAAGAAGGGCTCAGAGAGTGCATCGCCAGATCTGACTTGGCCACGCTGATCCTTGTGTAACAGGATACTCATTCTGAGGAACTTGGGAGGACATCCTGATCATTCCAAGATCTGCCACAGGCCTTTTCTGCTCACAGTGTCAAAAAGCTTTGGTGAGGTCAAAGAAAGTTACATAGAGTCCTTTAGTTCTCCCATGTCTCTCAAATATCTAAATTCTTCCAAACATTTCAGCTAGCCTAGGAAAGAGATATGTCCCCTCTTTACAAATCTTGCTCCTCCATTTTAGTTAATTCATACAGATTTCTTCTTTTTTCCTTACCCATATTTTGTTGAATGGAAGAAGTCTGAAAAGCAGTTGCAAGATCAACTTTAGTGCCAATTATATGCTAATTATATGCTTTTGTTTGTGCAAAACAGTTGAAGAGTCACAGGAATTTGAAGAGTGACAGATGAACAAGACTTTTTCAGGAAAAAAACTAATCAAATCTCTCTGAAATTCTAAGGTAATTTTTCAGTTTAACTACGGCAGAAAATTTCATGGGTAATATTCAAATGATTTATTCTATTCATGTGTTTTTAATGTAACATAATTTTATTATGTTTTATTAGATCCCTGGGGACTCTTCAAGCTTTTGATTATGTTGTATGCCTATGTCAAGAATCTATGGGAAAAGAAAGAATGAGACCTCTGTGTCTCATTGAAGAAACATATTTTCTCCCTAATCCCTTCCTCATATTTACCAGTCCAAGAAGATCAAGCAGTCAGCCCATACTGACATCTGAGCCTAACCTTTAGACTGGGAACATTTTATCTGAGAAATTGACAATATGGTTTAATGTTTCTTTTCCCCAAAACCACAAGAGGCATGAAGTGCTTGGTGGCCTCCAGAGAGGATGAATAGGAATAAATGCAACTGTGTGTGGATTTAGCGTTTGCCTATAAGTCCAGTCTGGCAGCAAGGTATGATATCCTGGAACGGAGCTTTCACAACCCTTTTTCTTTATGTTTGCTCTCAAAATTGCACACTACTGTTCCAGCCAAGCTGTCTCTGTGGGATAAGCAATACAGCGGCAGCTACGACAAGTCTGAGCCCCTGCTCTTAAGAAGTTGTGTTACAAAGGAGACACAAAGACATTAGAAGACCCCTTGGAGGGACTCACCACTCAAAATAAGAACAAGCCTCATTCACACCATTTGTTGGCAGCAGCTCCTAGTCTGCACTGTTCCTTCCAAATTGTGCCCAGCTGGCTCAGGTCAAAGCTCAGGCAGAGGAGAATATTCTGAGAAGGACAAGTCTGGAAGTTCATGTGCCAAGGGCTCAAGTCCTTTCCTTCTCCCTGGGTGGTTTATTAGAATACTCCCAGATTGCTAATGTCCAGTCCACTACTATTTTCTTCACATTCTGATTAACTGAAAAAAACTTCTCTGGATTGTAGCTTGCATTATTGCACATTTTCCTTTTCCTAAATGATTTCATCATTCCAAATCGTTTTCCTGCACTTCAAGTTTCATTAATTTTGTCCTTGGCACATAAATAAGTATGGAACAATAATGCAGTAAATTTAACAATCAGTACATTAACTATTACCTGTTAAGAATAAAATTCCTATACATACAAAAGTAGTAGACCACAGAAATTAAATTGAAAAAAAAATTATTATAAAATCAGTATTTACTGAACTAGAATAAATTTTTGTTTAATCATTCATTGTAAGAGAAATCACTTTTCATCACTAGACATCATTTCTCTTTTCTTTATCTTCTCTCTTTTTCAGTTTTAGTGTTTCCTTAAGGAGAGTCAGGGAGTAGATTTGCATCCAGTACTCAATATGTGGGCACATAGGGGGCTGGTTAGCTCAGTGGTTTGAGCAAGGTGCTGGGAACAAGGACCAACACAAGGTTGCAGGTTCGATTCCCACTCAGTCCCCATGTGTTGCCAGGTCTAGTCGAGAGGTGGCGTCCCTGCACAAAATAGGGAGGTTGGACTAGATGATCTCTGAGGTCCCTTCCAGCCTAGGCCATTCTATGATTCTATGATTCCATTCCATTCCATTCCATTTCCTAAGAATTCCTAACAGTTGAACTTTTGACAACTACTGGAAATATAGAGGCCCAACTTTAAAGTCTTAAATCAGGTTTTATTATAAGATCACTCCATCTCTATATGCATAGAAAGTGGAATAAGTGTATGTTTATGTGGGTACACAAAATTTCCTTTCTTTGACTGTCAAATGTAAATGTATAGACAAAATTAATCAGAAGAATGAAGTCTGCCATTTCACTAGTCTAAATGGAGAAAAAAAAAGATGGTTCATTTCAGCTTAACGCATTTCACTATTTTTCCTAGAAAACTGTTTCATTTTGCAATATATCATACCAAAAAAAAAGAAAAAGTTAAAACCACAATAAATAGAATAGCTGTTTGGAACCTGGCATCTGTTTTTCACTTGGTTATTGAATAGTTTGTGGCTTTATGTTGTTATTGAAAAAATTAAGGACAAACAAAAATGCTATCTGGCTCCTGATTTACTCTTTAAGTGCTTTTGCATTCAGCAGAAAAGTGAGAACATAAACTTGTTTAAAACATAGAAAACTCCAAATAAGGAAAAAAATTCTACTAACATATGCACATCAAAGAAGGATCAGAAATTAAGGATTTATATTGGAATGGATTTGAAAGAACCTAATTCACCTGAGATTTATGAACTTCTCACAGAAAAAGTTCTTTGGCAGCTGAGTCAGTTCTCAGGACATAGTGATGGAAAAAGTTTGGACTACTGTTTTCTCCAACTGCTGGCTCCAGTAAGAAGAACTGGCAGAATAATCAGGAGACAAATGACTTTCCTACTTCAAAACTAGCACTAAATCAAGAGCAATCTCAGGCTGGCAGGTCCAGGCCTATATTACCTGAAGCAACCACATAATACAAAGCTGTTGCTGTTAGATACGAGTTGGCATTAAGTGACTGTCCCATTTTAGCCATCCAGCCAAACTTACTTTGAAAGGCTGCAGTAGTGTAGCTTTTGAGCTGATGATTTACGAGGTTTCTCTTGTAAATCCGACGAGTCTGGTAGTACTCTGCGTTCCTCCGAATACATGGATTTCTGTATCAGCACAAATGAAAAACACAAAGACTACTCCCTCTTTTTCTAGCACAGTTTAACCAATTGAAGGTAAGGTTCAAGATCTACCTGCAAACACAGAAACTGTACTTTTGCCTCAAAGGCCTCTGTTTATTCTAGGATTTATTGCCATTAAGTGGAATGTTGTTTGCTTGCAGTTGATTTCTGTCGACATAGGATACAGGTCTTTCTACAGTGCAAAAAGGACTAAGGTTTTAACAATGCATGACGAATATGCTGTTGACTCTATCTTCCTCTGTCTCATCTGTGTCTTTAATGGGAACAAACTGTCTGGAAGTGTTATGTAGATGAGGAAAAAAGGAAAAAAATCTTATGAAAAATATGTATGCCTTCTACATACAGCAGGTATTTATTATCTCCGTAAAATACGCAAATATATAATCCCTAATCAAAATATGCCCTAAGTCAAAACATTCCATTAAAGCAAATCCTCCTATACATTTTTTGATTGGGGAAGGGAAAATATTTGAGACAAACATTTGTCTTTTTATCTCTGCAATGTTTATATATCTGCACAAAACCCTCGGCATCACAATTCCTTTGTGTTTCCGAAGTGAGTGTATAATGGCTTCACTTAAACAGCTCATCATCCTTAGAATTGCTGATAAAATTCATTTAGCGATCAGCTAAAAGTACTTATCCAGCCTCTGGTTTTAAAGGTTGCACGGTCCCTTAAGAATAGCAGTAGTGTACGCACGTGTGTCACATCAAATTTTTAAGCCACAAGTCCTTGGCAAATAAGTTTTCCTCACTTCCTGTAAAGTCAGCTCTTCTTCCATGTAGATTGTGTCTTATGGTAAGATTAAAGACAACAGAAAAGGTCCTTTACTTTAAAGCTGTTTCTGCCGGAGCTCTATAGTAAAAAGCAAATTGTGCATCTAGGGGAAAAAACCCAAATGGTAGCATAGAGGAAAGAAGAAGTGAATACCTAGTAAATTGGCCAGTGATGAAAATTATCTGTTTAGAAATGATGTAGGCATTCAGTGAATACTTTTTCCTTATTATTTTTCAGAAAACTTTACTATTGGGCCCTATCAATACTTACGAAATTGTACAAAACACAGTTTCATTTCTAGCGAAGGAATCAGGAACTTGTGTCAAAGCATTTCTTCCGTCCTATGCCAAAGCCAACTGAACTAACTTGGTTGTGGTGGCACTGTACCCCCAGTAAGCCATGTTCTTTATGAGTGGTTTTTGTAACTTTGGTGTTATGTTTCTCAAAAATTAATAATCCATTACTTCTCATGACTCAAGATGTATAATAAAGAAAAAATAAGTATCATGACAAGAATTGTTTTTGTTACTATTATTGCAGATGGCTGTCATTTACAGGGAAAAAACAGTATGCCTTCACTAAGAGACACAAGACGTTACTTTCAGAGTGTATGGTTAACAGGCAAACATGACTGAAAATATCATCTTCCACAGACTGTTACTGGCATATGTGAATACTGTATGTAATAGTTAATTAGATGAATCAAATACCCTCCTTGATTTCCAATCTGAGACTATCTACTAAACATATTTGACATTTCAGTAGAGATGAGAATAACAGGAAACGTGAGTGCTCGTTAACAGATTTCAATTTTTGAAATAGAAAAGAAAAAAGTAAACAAATTTTTGCATATATTACTAATGTAAATTTATCACCCAGGTCTCTAGCACTCTGTGGTGGACACTGATCTGGGTTTTTTTTATGCCATCTCTTTGCCAAGATGAAAGCGAGTTTGGATCAGAGAAGTATGACTGGCAGTCAGAAGAGCTATGTTTTGTGTTTTCCTCCACTAGAGACATGTGCAAGCTCCTTAAAATGCCATCTGACACTTTTGTGTCAAAACATTTCCAGCTGCAGTGTCATTTCTTGGCCTTTAAAACAAGTGGTGCATCAGGCTTGTGACTGACTCTGTTACAGGTGCAAGCATTAAGGATGGATGAGATGACAGACCTGGCCATAAGGACATGCTGTCTAACGGATTCTGAACAGCTCTGTCTAGGACAGATACAAAGGAAAATTAATCACAGGTTGGCAGTCTTTCCACAGAAGATGGAGATTTTTGGCCTAAATTTGAGCTTGTGGCAAAGGACTAGTTGCTTTTCATCATCGGTACCAGAGCATGCTGTCTGGGGAGAGGGAGGAGTGATGGTGGTGGCTTTTGGGAGCAGCATGGGCCAGGTGGGGTCAGACCACCTGAGGCTCAACATTGCCAAGAAGGGCACAGGTACGATTCAGGCACTGCACAGCCTGGGGAGTCAGGCATCTCCAGATGTTCTCCCGCCCACCAAGGAATTTCCATTGGGTCTTTACTAGAGAGGCAGAGAAAATCCTGAGAATATTCACACCTCCATGGGTGTTTGACTGAAAGGAGGAGGAATGGTTCATGTCTCAAATGCAATAATCCAGTGGTTACAGGACTGGCAAAGCACGACTCATCTCCATAGACATCCTCTATCTACTAGGCAATAATGAAAAAATGCAGCCCATCACTATCTCTCTTCTTAAAATTATACCAGCTGAGTAAAGACAAAAAAGAAAAAAACAGGGAACTTCACAGAAACGCAAGGAAAAATTGCAATCCTGTACCCTAGTGGATTATTCGTTTGCAATCACAATCTCAGCCAATGGTCTTCACTCTATGTAATGACCCAAAGTAAAATATTAACTCAAACAAGTATCCAAAACGAAAAAGATTCTTTGAGTTGAAAGGATTAAGGAATTGGATCTATAATTTCTAACAGAGTTCTTGAAGGCAAAATTTCTCTGCCCTCAATAAATTTCATGAATACTAATAGTGTCAAGCAATATTCTAGGTATTTACACAGGAATTGACTATTGGGGATAATGGTGATTCATTATGGAGTATAATTAATGTTTGCTTGAGCTGAGCAAGGTAGTACTGAGGCCAACAGGACAAATGTCCACTGATATAACATCTGTGTCTTACTTCATCACACTAGAAAACTAAACACGAAACTGTTTTTTTAAAGAGTAGTTTGCAATGAAAACAACTCCTTGTAGGCTAGAAAGCACATCAAATGACTTGTAATTCAAACATCTTCCTGCTTTTATCCAGTCACTTGGTTTGCCTTTAGGAAACACTAGTTTTACTACATACCAAGACTAATTCCATGCTTTACACAGAAGTGCTCCAAAATGATGGTAATTATCTCTTTTTTTTTGTCAAGAACTCCAACCAATTCACAGTGTTAGTTTCTTCTCAACAGTAACCCATAAGAACTAGAACAGAAGTCAAGTTGTCTTTAAAGTGTTTGTGCAGCGAATTTTCAGATGTGACAAATGAGCAGGAGGAAACTCAACTAAGTACTTCCTAGTTCCTAGATCTGCTTGTGTGCCTTGATCATGTCCTAGGTGCCTATGGAGTGAGACCCCCAGTTGTATACTCATTTTTGTGATCCCTTTTCCATCATTTGCCCACCTCCATTGATCATTTCACACTGTTCCAGTATTCATTGAAATAAAGACTGGGAATGAGTGATAGAAGGGAGGCATGCTACATCTCAACATGTGAGATAGACACAACCTTCAATGGGTGTATGCTCTATTTAGAGGTCTGAATTAGTAATCAGCTACCGCAGATTTTAAAGAATTTGGTCCTGCAATGCTATAGAATGCATTTCAGAGTCTAACTATACTATGGGCTCTTCATAATAAAGTTTAAGCATCTTATTTTTTATTTTTTAATGTTCCTTTAATAATCTTTAGAAATGTGGAAACTCAGGAAGAAAATTAATGTTAGGTTCTATCTGGATTTAAATTAAATTTTCCTGTGTACTTCACTTCAGTATTGCAATAGTAAAGAGATAAAAGAATAGTGATTCTTTTATCACGACACTCACAAGATCAGGCAGAGAAGAAGAAAACTGTCTTGGACAGTAAATGCTTGTATTTGTCTGTTAAAATCATAGAATCATTAATGGATGGAAAAGACTTCTAAGAACATCAAGTCCAACCGTCAACCCAGTACTACCATGACTACTAAACCGTGTCCTGAACTGTCACGTCTACACATTTTTGAACACCAAAATCTTGCAAATTCAGTCTTAACGACTAACAAAGGGTCTTTAAAATCTCTGCCACCTCCTCCAGCTGCTTCCCTGCTCTTGAATTCTAGCATCCTATCAATGTTTTCTGTGACAAATCCAGCTACAGCCCAATCTCACCCATCTGTCAGTCACTGAAGTACAACTGCACCATGGCACTATGGCTCACAAACTGTATCATCAGCGCTCTCTCACTGGCTATTCCTATTGCTGCTGACCTCCTTGTGTGTTACTGTGTATACATACACTGAATAAGAAATGCTGATACAACTTCATCCTATAGACTAAATAGACTGTTTATGATCCTTTCACAAAGATCTTTAAATCATGATCTTTGGGTACAGACAGGTTTTTCTACTGCTTCTCAGTAACATGCTATACTCTTCATATTTCTAAAGATTTAAAGCAATTTTGGTAACTCTAAAGGACATGAATTATCAGGAAATGCCAAACATTTGTCACAAGGATCACCTGACATCTTTACAAAAACATAGATGCTCATAATTATTATGCTTCGAGCCTGAAAATATGTCTTACCTCGTGCAGAATGTTCTACAATGACATGAGCTTCAGCGTCACTCCAAACAAAAGTATGAATTAGGAGAGGACAATAAATGCAGAAATTGTATATATTGCTCACTGTGAAAATACTCATTACTGAGGACTGAATAAGATGAAAACAATTTCCTGTTTTTCATGATGTACTAAAGGAACAACAATAGCTGAAGGTTAATTAATATGATTTCATTAAAAAAACTCCATATCATATTTCAGATTCAAGTATTGTGTGATCTTGATTAATAGCAAAATCTAAAAGGTTTTCCTTTCATAGCTGATTTATGTAGTTCCAGTTCTTATATTTTCCAGCTGATTTTAAATTTTCCACTTCACCGGCAGAGCCAAAATGACACGTTATTTACTACATATTGCAACAATGAGAAGGTATTACTTGTTTCTCCATCTAAGTATGCAGTTTGTTCTTTTGGTTTGGGTATTTTTTTCCTAAGAAAATTCTGCTTGCACATTTATTAAAATAGATTTTTGATAATTTCTATCTCTAAATGATTTGCCTTAGTTTCTCTCAATGATTTGTCTCAAAGACAATTTTAGAGAGCAAAAATTTGTGACTGAAAAGAATATTAACGAGTTGGCAAAATTTCAATCTATTCATCATTTTTTATTTCCAGAAATGAGAGATTTTGAAAAAAGACATTTGCTCATGTGAGAGCATAAAGCTGACTCTTTCCATCCCTTATTGTGGAACAACTGAGGTCTTGAAAATATTTTTACTTTGAAGTTACTAGAGATAGAACAACACAAATCTAAGCAATGCTGTGAATAAGTTCAAGCTAACAAAAAGAAGGCTACTAATCATCAGAGAAGGAAGGTTCAAGGAGGAAAGACAGTAGCTGTTTTCACATGAAGTTTGATATGCTTTTGTAAATGCATAAAGGGTAGTTGGCACACTGTCCTCAAAAGTCAATTCTACACTGTCTGTCCTATACAGACACCGCTTCAAATAAGTGAACATGTAGGGCGGCAATTCATGTAATTTCTATAACTAAATGGGACGGAGCAGTTGCTGCAGAAAAAACATCAGGCCTCAATGAGGTCAGAGTAATCTTGATAAGGCCTCGTGAGTCAGAAGTTCCTTCTGACTCTACAGTCGTTTTCGTGACCTACGAGGTGCTCAGGGACATCACCTGAGTAGTCATCTATTATAAACACAAGATTGCTCAATAATACAGACTAAAATAAGAATTTCAAATTGGGTAACGGATAAGATACTACAAAGGGCCCCAGTGATTACTTTTTCTATCAGGTAAATTGAATTTCTTTTTTAATGACAAATTCTTTTTTCTCCCTCAGCACTTCCTTTTCAGAATGCGCAGGTCTTGCATAAGTGTCCTTTGCAGCTGCCCAGTGCTGCTCCCTTTCCCTCAACGTTCGTTTGGTTTTGTACATTGCATGCAACCTGGTGGCTGAATTTCTCCTCTCACATTCAGAAGATGAAAGTATTGATTAAAAAATACAACACGCTCTATCGAAAATAGATGTAGCATTCAAAATTCACTTGTTCACAACCAGTCTTCTTCCTTTTCTAACTTATAAGGGAACTGTGTCCGGCCTGGGAAACAAAGGAGAAAATATTACCTAAGCTTCTGTTTATCTGCATTAGCATGCTATTTGATTCTGCACCTGCAGCTAGCAAATAAATAGAAAGTACTGATTGAATCACTAGGTCCTCAAACATCTTTCTTTGTCAAAGATCGTCACTGGCATTTCATTTAATCGATCTGAGCAAACTGTCTGTGGCTGCTAAACACTCTCATTTCCTTAAAGCTAACACATCTTGTTCAGCAAAGATGCTGTTATCAGACAGGCTTGAGCAGTAGCAAAGCAATCAGAGATGTTTTATACCAGTAACACCAATTTCTTGCCTGATGCTAATCTTCATAGTTTATTTCCTTCTACCACTAAAGATCTCAGTGACAGGCTATCACAGTGTAAGCTCTTCCCTTCGTTTACTTCTGAAGTGTCTCCTTTTACTAGTGTCCCAATCCTATCAGGCTACAAGCAGCTCTTTTTTAAATAGCACATTAGAGATGGTCAGGAAGTAGCCGCATTATCTTCTTGATATTGAAATTTCTTCCTTTAATTAATCTTTTCCATTCTGTCTCCACCTTAAAAAGAGCTTATTTTTGCATACTTTCTCTAAGCAAGCAAATACGACTCATGTTTGTGTAGAGGGGATTACCAGGCTGGACATTCTCATGCTTCACAGGAAATTCTTCAAGAAAAGCAACGTAGGAATGCCCAAGAGTAGCCATCAGTAGTAAAAGAATGTCTTTTACTAAAGCATGTGGGGTGTCTTGGTCTTAGATGCCTACGGGAGGAGAAGGTGTATTTTAAAAGCTAAATATTAAGGCTGCAAATGACAACGCAGTCAGAATACGGAAGAGGATGCAGGAGTTAGGCAGTAAGCTGGGTCTCCATGGGACCTTGGACAACTCATCCTTCACCCATGTCACACCATCTGAGCAAGCAGCCCCAGTCACATGTCCACTCTGCCTCAGGGGTGCAGCGAATCTGAACTTCTGTGACGGAGTGGTGACTTGCATGGTGAGTGCTAGCTAATAGAAAGGAGAATAGATCTCTTTTATGTGAAATCTAGGTGCTGAGAATTACAGCATGAAATGAAATTGGAGTACTGCCTTGACCTTTTATTATTTCACAATGACTGGCTTAATCTCTGATTAATCTCTGACATCTTACCTAAAAATCAGCCCTTCCTTTTTAGCTTACAGCAGCAGCAGATTGAAATACAATTACAGTCATACTGTGTTTTCAACTGGGTTGCTGCATGAATGCCAAATGGTTGTTGAAATTCTGAAAACAAATGGCCCGTTAGCTGAACACAGAATATGGATGTCTCAGACTATGAGCTCTTTTTCTTTCTTTAGAGAAATTTTTTTCAGGCTGTATAAGTTCTCTGAAACATTAGACCCATGAAACCTCCTTTTCCATGTATTTTTCCTGTGCCTTAAATTGCTGGATTTCTAGTCACTGTTGTAAATTTAATATGGTAGAAGCAGTTTGTGGGTGTTTATTCTTAAACTCAACTTTTGCTTTACAAAGCCTTACAGAGCAACTTCTATGAAGACAGTGATTTGAGGGACTGGATTTAAACTTGATTTAATAGAGACTTTCTCTGGCACTTGTAGTCATTCACTCCCTGGTTTTGCTTCCAGTTCTCCTCCAGCTAATCAACACCAACCTTACAGGAGTGTTATAAATGGCTCTGATCCTCCTGTAGTTTATTTGTGGGTTCATATATTAGGCCTACATGTCTTAGGTTTCTCTAGTATCATAGAATCATAGAATGTGTTGGGCTAGAAGGGACCTTTAAAGGTCATCTAGTTCATGTAAATGGGCACAAACTCCAGGTCTCTCAGTCCCACTCACTTGGGGCTGCTCCAAAGAAATGTTTCAGGTTACCCCAATCCCTTCTGAGTTTCACTCAAAGCTCAAAAGCAAGCCAACACCACAGAGCTGGAAAGCTTTAGCTTTTAAGTCTTTCCTCCCTACCTCTTTAAACTATGCAGCTAAAAGTAAATCTCTGCTGGCACACCTTCAGCGTATCTGTTGTTCAGCTAAAACCTACTCTTTATTACTACTTGCTTCATTGACTTATTCTTTACCTTCTTGCCAAGAGATTGAAAGACGAAAGTAAGCATTGTGTCTTGTCAAGGCTCACTATATATTAATGTATTCAGTAATATATTTCAATTTACCTGAATTAACAGGAAGCATATAGAGAGCTACCTGACATGACCCTACCTGGTACAAAATATTACCTCCTTTTAAGAATACTGCTAGAAGATAACTTTGGAAAACTTTCCAGAACTCGTTTTATCCAGATACCTTATTTCAGTTGAATTTATTCTGATTCTGGTCATGTAGCCTTCAAATGCTAATATGCAATATGTTAAGAGCACAGCAGCAATATTTATCTGGGCATCCAAAAGTATACCTTATTTCTGGTAATGCATTTAACATGGAGAGTAAAATGTTCCATTAAGAGCTTCTAGAGTCAGAAATTTCAAAATGCAGAACTTATATTTCATTAGTTATAGCAATTACCACAGCACTTCCTGGAAATGAGTTACCAAATCTTAATTCTTGTCATCTATAATAGAGAAGGATTATTTTAAACTTAACCAATTAATCCTCAGAGTCCAACAGACAGAGTGTTGCCTCTGAGATATCTGCAGCTATTCAAAGAAAGATTTCTAATTCCATACATATTGAAACACATGGTATGCTCACTGTGTTATAGGTCTTATAACTGAATGCCTTCCTAAATAGCACCTGATCCAGACTAGGGATGATACTGTAATAATATTCATAATTGTTGAATATGTGCCTCTGAAAAAGGACTGTATTTAATATTTACTGAAAAGTAGTGATACGTATTCCATTCCAAGAAGATGATGTAAATTTCATCAGGAAAGGAGCACTTCTAACAATTTATTGTAAGATTGCATTTATAGTGCTTACAAATTTTTACATTATATATATATATTTATATACTGCTATATATGTATTTATATATACTAGTAATAATGATTTGAGGAATACTATTAAAATGTTATCATCTACCTGAAAAATTTTATGATTGATACAGTAAGAACACAAACTGGAAATGATGCTTTAATGACATGATTTTCCTTGACTCTCACAGATATATATATCCATTCAGCAGGTACAAAAGTATATTAGGATTTGTTCATAAATTGTTTTTTACATATACAAGCTCTGACATTTCCACAAAGGCAGAGCTCTTCTATCTCAGCTAACCAGCACCTAAGATACTATGGAGAGCAAATCTAAGACATAAGATAGAAGTAAACAAAGAAGCAGTATTACAAACACCAAAGGAAGGATAGGTCTGTAATGGGAGCTATCAGCCTGGCTAAATGCTGGGTTCTTTTTGGAGCTCAAGAAACAAGAAGGAAGTCTACAGAAATCAGAAACTGGGTCAGATTAGAGGTAAAGACAACAAAGTAATAACACAAATGGACAAAATCAGGTTGTTTAAAGCAGAAAAAAAGCAAAGCTAGCAAAGGATGTAAAAGTTTACAAGAAAGGCAATATAAGTGATAGATGGAAATGCTATAGGGAATGTATGCTGTAATATACGCTGTAGGAAAATTTTATGCTATGGTTAAACAGAGAGAGAAATTTATTTGTAAATGGCACAAAGTTAACAAATATGTGACATTCCTTGCATCAACATTTTCAAAGAACGAATGACATATGCAATCACGTGACTGACTGAATTCTGTTAATGACAAAAATATATTAGCCTAGAATAAGGAAGGCAGAGGGGTTAACAGCTACAGAAGTTAAAGATTTTGAAATGTATTTACACCATTTAAAGAGGTGAAGTAAGCAATATGTTTTAGTGATTAAAGAGATGTTGGAATATGGTGAGATACTAGATGACTATTTTATAACATTTTCAAGGATATCATTTTAGACTTTACAGAAAGCATAATGAGAGATGCCTAATTCCAAGAATCAGAAGGTCACTGGGAGTCACCCTTTCCTCCTTCTCAGATGACACAAATGTGGCTAATGCTTGCTTCCTTCTTTCCTCATGCCTGTTGTTGATAAAAATTCAGTGCTGACAGAGCCATGATGCATGTCTATCTTTGGCACTCCACTCCATCCTTGCTACTTAATGACTTACTAATATTTAAATAAAGTACTAAATTCTTTCTTTGGTCTCACCAGAACACCAGATTTTCTCCATTTCTCTTTCTCAGGATCCAAGCTCTATCTTCATAATTCAGCACACATCTCCATCCTACCTCTTCAGCTTGCTTGAATCGCAGAATCACAGAATCACAGAATGTTCGTGGTTGGAAGAGACCTCAAAGATAATCTAGTCCAGCTCCCCTGGCAGAGCAGGATCACCTACAGCAGGTCACACAGGAACGCGTCCAGATGGGGTTTTAATGTCTCCAAAGAAGGAGACTCCACAACCTCCCTGGGCAGCCTGTGCCAGTGCTCTGTCACCCTCACAGGGAAAAAGTGTTTTCTAATATTTTTATGGAACCTTCTATGTTCCAGCTTGTACCCATTGCCCCTTGTCCTGTCTTTGGACATCACTGAAAAGAGCCTGGCACTCCTGACACTACTCCTTGACATATTTATAAACATTTATGAGGTCACCCCTCAGCCTCCTCTTCTCCAAGCTAAAGAGACCCAGCTCCTTCAGCCTTTCCTCATCAGGGAGATGTTCCACTCCCTTCATCATCTCTGTGGCTCTGCGCTGGACTCTCTCCAGCAGTTCCCTGTCTCTCTTGAGCTGAGGGGCCCAGAACTGGACACAATATTCCAGATGTGGCCTCACCAGGGCAGAGTAGAGCAGCAGGAGAACCTCTCTCGACCTACTATCTACTCCCCTTCTAATCCACCCCAGGATGCCCTTGGTCTGCTTGGCCACGAGGGCACATTGCTGGCACATTGCTCATGGATTTTATTATGGATTCAGGTTTTTTTACTCTCAGTATACTCTGATGTAATACACATAACTTCAGTCCTCTGTCAATAATTTTATGTCCACATTTCTGGACTTTTTTTATCTCCTACTGATAGAATTGTGCTGACTACTGTGCATGGTTTTTTGAAGGTTTTTGAACACAGGGAGGTTTCAAATGCTGGTTTATATATTTGTCATGTGCTATCTCACAGCACAGGAAACTATCAGGTCAACTATTCGTTTATGAGAAGAAAAACAGTATGCGATTTTTTCATGAATAAAAAAGATAAGTTCTAGAAAGCCTCTACTTAGGATGACATTCATTCATCAAAAATACTTAGCAACAGTTGTTCAAGGAAATATTTGTGACCCTGAAAATTTCATCAATTTTGGCATGAATGTCTGCCTCTTACTTGCTCTTGCAAACTACTCAGCACTTATGGATGCTACACAAAATCAGTACATGGTCAGCAAAGAAAGACATGACGATAAAAAAGGGTTACATTCTTGAATAGTGACCAAAAAGCGTGTTGTGCAAAAATGTAATTTAGAGGTAACCTGCAAACATCTAGTGAGAGATGCAGAGCTCAACTGTACTTGGAAGTAGTACAGATCTAAAGTGTAACAAAAATCTGAGATTACCAACAACTACCCAAAATAACCTGAAGATAAATTATGCAGCAGAAAAGCTTACAGAACTGAGTGTCCAGATGCCCACGCATTTACTACAAACTGCCTGGAAGCTGTTGTCATAAGTGCTGTCAGAGATAGAGGACTGAGATGAAGACTCCAGATTCTCATCTCTCACAGAGCTCAGGGGTGGCTGCATTCAACAGCCCTGCTGGCTCTAGGTGGTAAGGGAAAGCAAATAAAAAAGTCCTTTTAATCTTTTTTGTCAACTCTTTGTAAAATCTAGACATATTGTTGAAGAGTATAGTGGATACTAAACATTAGAACTTTGGCTTAGTGTGCTCACAGAAGTGTAAGGGATCCAGCTGGTACTGAGACTATCCCTATGCTTTGAACTAAATGGACTCTTAAATATTTAATAAGCACTGATGATAAAATTAATTCAGAGGCATAGTCAAGTACTGCCATGTGTTAATATCTATGAAATTTCTAAGACCATGTTATAGAAAATGGATAGTTAATCTTCACAGACATTCATGGATTAAGTAGCCCTCTATAAAGATCCATTTTATATGTATAGAGGAAACATATTCTATTTATTTCAAAAATTTAAATCTCAAACTCAAACTGTACTTTCTTCATTTGGAAATTCCATTAATTTAAAGCAAATAGGTAAATTAATTCACTTTTATCTTTATTTCTATATGTCTTTTAATCTCAGTTAGGTAAACCCCCTTTCACTAAATTTCCTAAGTAATTATCCTATTTAATTTCTGTTATCATTTAATTGCAGCTACTGTTGAGGTGGAAGCTGCTTAAAGGCATACAAAACAAGTGAAGACTTCAAGACACAAAAGACTATAAATGCATTATATGACATCAAAGGGCGTCTAACGGAAACAAAAGTTCCTTTATATCAGCATAACCCCTAATATTCTATATCACCAAAACCAAGACACAGGATGATCGTTAATGTCTGAAATTGGTAGATTGGCAAGATCAACATCTGCTCCAGGAGACGGTAGCTATGCATTCAACTTTAATAAGGAAAGAGTACTTTAAACAGAGTCAAGAGTTTGGGTTTTTTTCTACACACTCACCAGGACCACTCCTTTGAGTATTTTTGCAACAACTTTTTACTTAACTATCAAAATGACCAAACAAAGCTTGTCGGTTACTACCAGGAAATAGAGTCAAATATGACTAGACCAGGTAGAAGGAAGTTTGTTTGCTTTCTCAGCACGATTACTTCATCTCTAGGATTTCTGTATTTGCTCTACTAAAAGTGGAATTATGATGCTGTGCACAGGCATGTGAGACAAGAGAACTATCTAATAGGCTGATGAGACTGACAAAAGGAAGACCAACACACAGCTGTGATAGAGTTTAGGCTACACACATGCTAGGTATTTACCCAAGGGAAAGATTTTAACTGTTTCAAACTACTTTGATTTTGTCTGTGAGATAAATTAATATGGAGTTTTATGCCTACATTATTCATATTCTGGCTATATTGATTCTTTTCTGCTTAGAAGTCATTAGCTATATTTTGTGACTTATGGTTTACGAGCTTCAAAAATGAGAAAAACTATACGTAAAACTCGGGAAATCCATCCTTGATTACACTTAAACGAGTTTATTCAGTGGTATCAGCACTGGTGTAGGTCACTGAATACTTTTAGGAATCAGGCCCAATCTGGTTTATCTATTGGAATAAAATTCTGGAAAGAAAAAAGTCAACATGAAAACTCAAAATCTGGAGCTGGAGACAGGAGAAATACAAGCAGCAGAGAAGGAAATGCCAGGTTATGAGCTGAGGGGCTGCAGAGTGACAGTGATTCTCTTCAGCCTCTGCTGAAAGAGACATCTGAAGCAAAACTTTGAATATGATCTTAACCAAAAACCAACTTCCCTAGTTAATCACAATGGTTTACAGACCCACTATCAATTAAGTTAGAGTATAAGAGCTTTTTTGTGCATCTGCTCTTCACCGAGTTGTTGTTTTGAGGGTTTTTTGATTGTAATGACTGTGAGTGTGTTTGAAAAAAATTCACCCTTATCCACTAGAAAGCATGCAGACTGATTTCAGATAGCAAGGAATGAAGAGAAGAAATCAGAGATAAAAGCAAGGTCAAAACCACTAATCTGGGAAACACCTCCTCTTGAAGTAATTATTTAGGACAGTCGAGAAACAAAGGCAGAGATCAGGTGAGATACCAGGAAAGTCCTATGTATTACAATGGGACTGGCAAGTGGCAGGACTGTACAGCATGCTATATGGATATAATCTGTTCCAGTATGCTAACAAGCCTAAGCTATGGAGAACATAGGTCTTCTGATTATATTACTTATTTGAGTAAAATTAGTCATAACTTTAAGTATTTTTATGATAACTAATTTTATAGGATAAACTTTATTTTTTTCTTTCAGATGACTCTTCACAATGGAAAAAAAAAATATTTTAGTTCTGGATTCCAGCACTCTGTGAGATACTAAGAAAATCGCTTCATGAAACAATAAAACAAATATTCTTGTTAGGATGCCTTTTGCCCTGTTCATTCAAAATAATACATTCATTTCACATTAAGAACTGAAATGATCCAGATGCATCAGAAGAAAGATTCATCAGCCAAGGAAAGAGTAGAAAAGGACTCTAAAAACCAGTTTTGATGACTGGTAATTTATATGCCTCTCATTAACTGCATCTAGGGGCTGTGTCCTGGCTTTCTTTCACCTGGAGGGGTATCCAGTACACCTGGAATCAACTGCCCCAGGGGTGGAATGACCTGGTTTGAGCTAAACAGAACTAATTCTGTTGAGTGACTTTTACTTCCCAGCTCAGTCTCTTCTAAGAGGCTGCACTTTCTGAAGTCAACGGTGTATTTTTGCTGACAGTGTGTGCTACCGGCAGTGATAACACCTGATGTTTACAGTTATTGCCTGGGACTGGGATGCAGAAAGTCTCTTCCTGATACTTATTCCCATAGTGACCAAGGCCACTGCTGGCTCTTGTGTGCCACGCTGGGGGTGCTGGGTAACAAGAGGGGTCACATGAAACTGAGAGGTTGCACCTCCAGTGAGATACAGACAGGACAAATGACCAACAAGAGTATTCCATTCCATATGTGTCATAAAGCTGAGGGATCACAAGGGTTAAGCCGTCTTCATCAATGGCTGGCATTTGAGGAGGCCCTCCATCCAATCTTCTGCCTTAACCCTGATCCCTGAATCCAGCTCATGTATCCAGCTTCCCTCTGCCACTGAGCCTGGGACTTTCGCAGTGCCGTCTGCTCTGCAGCATCAGTAAGGATTGCTATCCGGGGGGAATTCGAGTTCGATATTTGATATGTACATATTTGTATATAGCTCCTTATTAGTTCTCTTATTATTGTTTTCTTTAACTTGTTATAGTTTTCTTTCCTAATCCCTAAGTCTCTCTGCCTTATTCTCTTTTCTTTCCTGTTTGCAGGGGGAAAGGGGTTAGAGTGTCTGTCAGTATTCAGTGGCTGGCCCAGCCCCAACCCTTGACAGGCTGTCACTCCAGTGAGAAAATACTTTGAAAAGTGTGGAATAATCATCTGCACATTCCAAGTAGGTGCGTATGGACTACATGGGTAATTACATGTCTCTTGTCAAACATTTAACCATACAGATACTGATTGACCCTTGATTTTTGGTTGTTTTTTTTTAATAAACAATTAGAACTGAAAAGCTAAACCTCATGTCTTGGTCATTAGACAGCCAGATAAACCAAACCAAAAAAAACCCCAGGCTGCTGGTTTTTCCAACCATTTACCTCTGATTTGTGAAGAGAAGGGAAAATAGCTGTGTTAAGTAATAACCTGGCATCCATTTCCCTTCTACTGAGACAGAGTTTCACAGCTGGCAAACTCCCTTGCAACAGTGCTTTAGCAAAGAGTTCCTGTTCTGTCTGTTCTGGATGAGAGATGGCATATTGAATGTGTCAGGCTTGGACTCTGCACCTTCCTGAAATCATATCAAAGCCTACAGCCTGAGCAACTTCAAGCCAGGTGCCAAGAGTGACAAAAGGGCCAGCTAAGCGCTTGCGGCTGCCCGGCTGGCAGGCTGTCACTCTGCTGTCAGAGAGTAATCAGGTTGATAGGCTTTGTCACACAGTGAAAGAAATGATTATGGAGAGAAAAACAACAAACAGAGCTAGACTTGGAGCAAAATAATTAGTGCTGCTAAGATTTGAAATTACCATCACACTTAAACATCTAGCCTTATTACATGGATGAGATTACAAGCAGAGCGCGTCAGCTCCCTTCAGGCCTACACACACTACCTTGCTAATGTGGTTACAGGGTGAGAAATTCTAACATCAGCTAAGATATATTATTTGGTTCATTCCTTTGAATGTTGCAGTGACACCACAGACATCCAATCCACTTTGTGTGAAATAGTCACTATCACACACCCACATGAAGGAAGTACAGAGGAAGCGTAGATGGCAGCCCAACCAAAACACTTGTTCTTTGTCTCCACAGCACGCATGTGGAGAGGCAGACGTGTGGTCCTACTGGTGGGAAAGTGAAGGCACTGGAATAGAGAAATTAAGACCCTATTGTTTTTATTCCCTCCTTTCTCACAAGCAAACACACCGAAGAGCTACTGAGAGCTCTGTATCAGTGTGTGTGTCTGTGGACAACCAAAAAACTATGCTTTGTTTCTCATAGAGTTACTTGAGGTAAGGGAAACTTGGGAGATTCTTATTCCTGGAGGATAAAATGTTGATCCAAACAACCAAGTCCAAAATGGGCGTTGTTTACCAACACCTATTAAGAAGTTAGAGCATGTTAGTGAAAAAATTGCTAGAAAATAACAGAACATAACAGCTTCAGTATCACTTACAGCTGGATTCAGTATTAATAAGACAGCTAATAAGAAAATGATATATCAGTAAGGTATCTGGGTGGGGAAATGATTAGATCCAGCTGACTTAGTGCACCTTGCAATGCAGGCACCAATGTTTGACAGTGATTCCTATGGGCCTGCCCAACTCTCTAAATGCCAAAGATTTTGTGAATAGAGCTTTCTGACCCCTGAGAAACAGCCACCACTCTGTCAAGACGAGGCACGAAGATCTCTAAAGGTCTCCAGATGAGACATTACACTATTTCTCAGCATTTAGAGGCCAATGCTGTAGGTGTGCTCAGCACTCTAGAAATTGTCATTTTAATTAATTCATTAATTAATTGCTACTCCATATAACAGCAGAAAAAAATAGGTTCAGGTGCCACTTCAATTTTTCTTTTATTTCTCAACTATGCCCTAATCCAAATGTCTAGGCTAGTTTAATACTTGTTAAAGGAGAGGTATTTTGGCTGCCTCCAGGCAGCTTAATGGTCAAACACATTACATGATCCTTGGAGCAGGAGTCTGCTGCTGCACCTCCTGCCTTGCCCTGCTATCAGTTCTCCAAAATGAGTAAGAGAGTGCCTCCTTTTTTACCTCCCTTCACAGCCCAGTTTTTCCATTCCTTCCCAAAAGTGAGACGCGAAGATTTGAATCTTTTCAGACTGAGGATGCTTGCTTTTATCTCGGATGAGTAAAATCACAACAAATTAGATCAGTTGCTCGTTTCTCACAAATAGATAGCATTTACCATGTCCCAAACTCTATTTAATTTTTCAGCTTTACTACAACTTTTATTAGGCTACTCAAAGGCATTAATTAGTGCTGCATGTAGTTTTTCAGAAGGAAATTCTAGCGTCAAAACATGTTATGGGAAGAACAGAATTAGATATATTTCTGTTCAGTAATTCAGTGCTGAAAAAAATAAGAGTGGTATAAAACCAGAGACATGATCTTAAAAAGTTACTCTTTACCAGCTAGGAGGAAAATATTTTCAAATGCATGTATTGTCTGCATAACAAGCTCTGTCGAACTTCATTAAAGCAGGTATCTTCTATAAATAAAATACCAATTTCATCTGTGATTTCAACAACACTATTGCAGTATTTATGAGGTTCTGAAGTAGAATTAGAAGTGGACTGTCCTTGCTGAACATATGAATATTAGACTTTGAGCAAAACCTATTTTTACAGTGTTAATTTTAGCCAAAACCATTGGTGATATTAAGGCTAATTAAAAAATGTATTTAATATATAAAACTCAGGAAACTGTATCTTGTGATCTTGCCCTATGCCTTTGTGTAGCCAAGGAAATGCAAATATTCTTAATAATCTTACAGGCTGATGCTGTCTGTGTGTGTGAGTGTATTTAATTTAATGATTTAATTAATTTTAATTAAACATATTTACTAGCAAATCTGGTGACATTAAGTTTTCCCAAAAAGATAAAGATCTATGTCATTTTAACTAGTCAGGTTTTTAGGCTTCTTTTCAAATACAGATAAATGGAATTACGTCATACAAATGTACCAAGCATGAGAAGAAAAATTGCATTCTCATTGATCTCAGGTGAAAATAAATTATTTAGTCTGCTGAAATTGTGAGCTACAGGGATTACTCAGGTTGTAAGATACTGTACAAAAGCCTGTTTAACACCCTTGATTTTAATCTGATTTTTTTCTGTGTAATCATTTGCTCATACAATATAACTTTCAGTGCAGGCAGCCAAATGTTTTATTTGATATCTGAAGTGATGGATTGTCTCTGATTTGATTGATTTCTCTGATTTGATTCAAGGATGTTAGAGAAGGAAAACGAGCCTGAAGAGTGTGTAATGGCATATCAGTTTTTAAAAAAGCAACTTTTTATAAAACTCCCTAACTGCAGTGAAATTATTGCTATTTGAAGCACCTTTAGAAGCTAGTAGAACGTAGCCCACGGTTCTACTGCCTGAACTATAAACTGGATTTTGAAGAGTTATAGAGCACACAGTAAAGAAGCACAAAGGACTTTTCAGGAAAGAAGAAAATTCCATCTGCTTCATTACCAAAGAACACACAGGACAGGCAACTACAAGTAGGGTAAGCAGCATATAAGTGTTTATAAAGTGAGGCATAAATATTCATAAGAAAAAACAAGGGTGCTTTTCACAATAAAACCAACTGAAAAATTGCAGATTACTGATTCTCAATCCAGCAAACTGTCTCATAAAGGGACATAGAGTAGAGCTTCCATGAGCTTTGCTGCTTGAATTACCTAGCCTTTTAAACAATATGTCAAAGTTTGGGACCTGACTCCCTTTTCCTTCTAAAGAACATTTCTTAATTCTTTCACATCAATTCAGCCACTCCAGTTTTGAATACCTAATGATGGCTGTAGATTCTTTACTGTAAGGTAAACACTGAATTTGAACTTCTGAGTGCTGGAGCTGTCTTGATTGACTTCATCTTAGTAAACTTTTGCTCTGCTCCACAGCATGGTATATGAGGTTTGAAGTTAACCTTTTTTTTCATTCTTCTAGTTTTCTTTACACAGGTTTGTCTGAAGTAATAGTGGCTAAAATACATGAAGCCTTGAGTCTTACTCTCCAAGTCTATTTTTTTTTTCTCTTCTAAGCTTACTGAACTGGAGTTTCTCTTCTTGATTGTCCAGAGAAGTGGTGGAGTCACTGTTCCTGAAGGTGTTTAAGAAAAGACTGGATGTGGCATTTAGTGCCATGGCGTAGGTGATGTGGTAGTGTTGGTTCTGTGGTTCTATGATTCTAATGGCCTTTGTTTGTTTCAAATAATCTTTACTTATGCTTCTCTGTTTGATTTTTATATTAATGTTTCCTTCATGTTTATGTCTCTGCATGGGACATATCTATTTCTACTAATATGAATTTCCAGTAATATGATTTTTGAGCTCCAAGACCCTTGATTTCACTATACTTATGTCTTTTTAACTACATAATTCACTTTATATGTTAACAACTTTATGTACATTTTAAAATATTTATACTCTGGCATGAATCTACATCCCCATGCACCCTAATTTTATTCCTCTGGTTTCTCTTTCACTTTTTGCCTTGCTTTCTTGTCTCCATCTCTCCAATTAATACTGTCTGTGGTTTGTTTCAGGAAAAAGTTATAAGAGTGATCCAGGGAAAGCTCTTCATATAGCCAGTAAGCAATCCCAGCAGTCGTTAAGGAAGAACATTTCACTGTGTTCTTTTACGGATTGGTCAAACCAAAGTATTCAAAAATTTATCACAAAAACTTGTTCCCTGACTTGGAATACACTCAGTAGTGAAACAAGTGAAAATACGTTACAGCTTCAAACACCACCCTTGCCACAAGGGTAGTTTCAGTTACATAGGTACCATTGGTGCCCAGCACTGTACCTTCCTAAAAGCGTCTTTGAAGCCAGGGCTTCACAGGCCTGCCTGTCAGCCCACACATCCTAGTAAGCATTCAGACTCACTGACGTGTCTTTGGAGAAAGGCAAAACAGTCAGAGAAACCAAATGAAATTAAAAGCCTAACCCACACGAGTGTTTAAACAGTGGAATTAATATGAAAGATGCTGACAGGCTCTTTTTATCAGTCACCTTTTAAATATGATAATTGGGATCACTGCAAGAGAATGGTTTTAATATGTAAAGGAGGTAATATTAAAGAGAATAGATAAGATCAGAATTGAATTTGTGAAGCCTGTTCTGTCCATGAGGACCAATGTACTGCAGTTGGAGCATGAGGTACCCATGCCCCAGGACTTACATAGTATCATTATTCCGTTTAAGTGTCACCTGGGCTAAGAAAGTAAAGAAATTCTAACTTAAATCACCCAAAAGTTCTCACCAACTTAAAATGGAAGAATCATCTGTATATGTAATCAATGTGCTCTCACCTTCACCCCTCACAGTGCTGAGTGCTTTCCCCAAAACAGCCCTTTTTTATCCTCTCCATAGTCATGCCCCTCTAGATCCAGAGTCCACCCAGGCTGCAGTATGGCATGGAACCAGTTGCTGCAGGACTGGCCTTGGCAACTTTTCATCAGCCTTCTGGAAAAGGTATGGCCTCACTAACCACGTGTCCACCCAAAAAGTTAGGACTGTTATTAGACCGTTACACTTGGAGCAAGTGTGTAATATTTTAGAATTATTATTGGATGCACAAGTGAGACACTAATTTTGAGTACCACAGCCACCTTTCCAGACATTTTAAAGCATTTTGAAATATCATAAGAAATTTTGGTGGTAATAATTTCTTTAATGAACTAAGTTCATTATTACTGCAAATTTGCCATCTATTGAGATGTTTTTAAAAGTATGTTGTTACAAATTATAGCCCCCTGGTAAGCTTTCTAATACCAAATGGTATTGTGAAACATATTCACTTTCTAGAGGAGCAAGTCCAGAGGAGAGCAATGAGGCTGGGAAAGGGACTAGAGGGAAAGTCCTGTGAGGAGAGGCTGAGGGAGCTGGGGGTGTTTAGCCTGGAGGAGAGGAGACTCAGGGGGGACCTTATCGCTCTCTACAACTGCCTGAAGAGGGGGTGTAGTCAGGTGGGGGTCTGGCTCTTCTGGGCAACCAGTGACAGGACGAGAGGGTACGGCCTGAAACTACGTCAGGGAAGGTTTAGGATAGATCTCAGGAAACACTTCCTCATGGAGGGGGTGGTCAGATGTTGGAATGCGTTGCCCAGGGAAGCAGTGGAGTCACTGTCCCTGGGGGTGTTTAAGGAGAGGCTGGATGTGGCACTTAGTGCCATGGTCTGGACATTGCAATGCTGTTGAGTCATAGGCTGGACTTGATGATCTTAGAGGTCTTTTCCAGCCTCAGTAATTCTGTGTGTGTGTGACTCTGTGTGATACACAGATACAGAATAGGGTCTCATATTTTACAATGAAAAAAACCTAAAGTTTTAATGTTTTTCCACTTTCTGGTGAATAGTAAGTTTGAGCTGCACCATCGTACTGTTATCTTTTGTTAGACAAGAAAAATAGCAGTCAGGAAAAAACAGGAACAAATAATTAGGAAAATCCCCCACTATTTATTCAAACAGGCTAAATTAGAAACTAATTCAAATCTTATTAATCTAATTTGTGAAGCTCCCACTGGCTTTAGTCATTTTTGGATCCAGCAAATTAAGTAATTAATATTTTGAATCACACTAAGTACTGCATAATTTATCTTTGCATATTCTTCTGACTTCCAGAACATTAGGGATAACTGCTGTGAGCGGAAGTGCCTACAGTTCATCTGAGACAGCGTGCTGTTTTACTGCCAAAGTACAGATCTTGTTTATTTGGCTGGCTGCAGACAGGTTGTCCCCGCATAATAAATGAAATAGTAGTTGAAGGCAAAATAGTTAGACTTTTTATTCTCTTACAGAACCAGAACATTTTAACCAAATGGGTTAAATTTTTTGTCTTCCAGTATTGTAGAGAGTAGAGCTAGTTTATCCTGATACTCAGAATAGTTTGTCAGATTCTCAGTAACAAACTTAACAGAGAAAATGCATCATGAGTTTAAGGCGAGGTTTCATTTCATGAAATTTCGTGGGATTCATACTTTGATGTTTTCTCCAAAATACCTGACTTTAGCAATTCTAAATGAAAACCCAAGCAATGCCATTAGTAATGTTCAGTAGCTATAAAGTCACTCTTACACAGTCAGTGACTCATTTAGATGAATTTGAAATGAAAAATGATTCCGAAGTGCAATACTCTCTACCTGTGCAAACTGAATCTTTCCTAGCACCTTTCTTCAAATGCTGTGCTTTAAGCTTCACATCCCAAGCCCAGCTACACAGTGGCTTCACTCAGTGGTAGCCCTGGAAGAGGACTCTCATGATGGAAATGATGGCCTTTGCCACAGAAAAATGTAAGAATTGACGATTTATTTGCTCAGGACAATAAGAAAATCTTGTGCTTAAAGATTACCACTGTGGATTCTTAATATCATTTAGTGGTCAGCCCTGCGTGTTAAGTCCTGCCTAAGATAAGTGTTGGTACAGATGCAGATAGTTCCCACAGGGAGCTTGGAAAGTATTAAGAAGGTTAACTACAAAACCCACTACTCTTTTTGAATAAGAAGAATATGAAATTACAGTGCAGAAGAGCAGAGGAGCTGTGCATTGCTCAGCAGCCAACAAGAGACTAAGGGTGAATGCATTGCCTGGGACCACAGTTCATCATCTCCCTATTAGTGACACGGACAATCTTTTAGTTGCCTTCTGTAACCTGCTTCCTGTCACTAGCTTCTTCACATGCCAGAAGATACATCTATATAGACTCACAGTCAAAGCATGGTATCTTTTTCCCTCTCTGTGCTATCTGCATGTAGCTTTCTAGTATAATTTCCCAAGTACTTTGTGTATCTGAAAAGGAAATTATTCTATTCTACAGATGTTTCAAATTTAAATTTTTTTCTTATTCCAGAAGAAAATTAATGGAAGCCTTACAAGATGCTCCTCTGAAGTCATTTTGATTGAGGATTAACAGTGACATAAACACTACAGATAGAAGATAAAAAGAAACTGCATATTATGCTATCTGATTACAGAGTTATTAGAATTAATTTCAAGATATTTAAGTTAGTACTACAAAAGATAATTGGCCAAAAAAGGGAGACTGAGAGGACAATTCCAGAGAAGCCAATAGCATAGACCGTACCTGTGACATGACATGAGGACATGAGCTTGCAGTACTCCAGTGTTTGAGACAATTGACTATACCAGAGATTTTTCTCCTGCTCTCTACTGAGTGAAAGCATTACCTATCAAAACTGTTTCAGGTTTTAGGGATACTTGCCTTCTGTCTCCTACCTTAATATCCTCCTAAGGTATAAGTGAAGAAATTAATCCTAATCTGTGCGTTGTGTTTGACACACAAATATTTTTGTGCTGATTTAAATCTTGAGTATAACTTCTCATACCTGTTTTCCTTGCATTTGCTTGTAATTCATAAAGAAGCATTTATGACTGCTCAATCCATTGATAAACACCCTCTCATAGAAGGTCTTTATCAATATTTGTCTCACAAACAGTAGCAAACAAAGTGCTCAGTGCCTCTCTGAAGTTCTACTGCCTCTGCTGATGTCGTTCCAGGAGCAAACACCTTCAGAAAGAGTTATTCAGCTGTCTCTATCCCCTCTGCTTTTCTGAGCCAGCTTAATCTCTTCTGACATAAGTACTTTATTATTCATTTAGAACTAAGTAAAACTCATCACATATCAAAAACCCCATCAATTCTAAGCATTGTCTCTTACTGTTTATTTCAAAGTTCTTTTCAGCTTTCATTTATTAATGCTATCTACTTTTCTTGTTCATTTGAACTTGGTATTCGTAAATATATTTGCTGGAAAATGTCTTCCCTTATCCAACCATGATCACAGAAGTTATCCCATGAAATCCGGAAAAAAGAAATCAAAGATTCATTCAGCTGTGGAGCTCACAGCAGTCATCCTGTAGCAATGATTCTTACTCCCCTCTATGCTCTGGTCCACAGACAAAAAAGTCAAGTTTCAGGTGTTTATGTCATATTTCAAGTCCTCCATAGACTTGGATAATGCTCTCTGACTGCTAAGAGACCGTCTGCTGCAATAACTGTATTCTTTGCAAACAGTAAAAATGTGAGACAATAAACTGAGGCTCATCAGCAGAAAAGGCATAACCTAGGATCTCTTCTCAACAAGAAAATATCCAGCATCCTGCCTACCCAATTAAACTGAGTCCTTTCTTGAACTTATACAAGTAAAAAAGGACCAATCTGCAGTTACAGATGAGAAATGAAAGAAAAAACAAGAGAATAAATTTGTATTTTAAGCTTCACACACAATAAGATGCCCATATATCATGCTCTTACATGTTTATACCAATGACTCCTGATGTTTGGAGATATCAGAAAACCAGGATCCCAGTACATTAGTGACTGTATCTGTTATTACTCATTTCAGATATGAAGAAAATCTGACATTATCTGAATTTGTTTTATTTTTTGGCCTTCTGCATCCTATCATGTTTTAACGGCTTTTATTTCTTCACTGAAGTTCACTGACAGTCACATCCCAGTAAGTTTATTACCAATTCATGGCCAAGGCTGAATTTCTATCTCTAGAGAAACAAGACTCTTAAATGTAATTAACATTCAAATAGCCCAATTATTTTATACTTGTGTATGCAATAAGATTTTTGCACCATTCAAAATGAAGTAAATGCTTCAGTTCTCAGCTATAAGGCAAAAAGATTAGTGGCCGTTGTACTGTGAAGGCAAAAACTAAACCATCATTAGTATAGCTGTATCAATTAAGCATGCCATCGTGACAATTTTAGTGTGCACATATTATGCAAATGCATAAAGCATAACCTTGCCTCACTGCTTAGAATCTACTAGAATAGAAATATTCTGCTCTGGTGAGATTAAAATAGCGTGCAAATTCAGAGCACTCAGAATTGTTAATTAACCAATACTTCACTCTGTAACCTTTTGTTCTTTAATTTTCAAACTAATAAATCACATATTTAAGAAGGAGGAGGTGACCAAGATATACTTATATAAATTACAATCAAATCCTTTCCCATCAGAGACTTCTAATTTTTTCCGGAAAGATTCTTCGTGTGTATATGTGTGCTTGGCATGCAATATTCTTGATCCGCAGCTAACTGGAAAACAACCCAGGGAACGGTTCTCTTATTCAAAGTTTTGCAGCACCATCTTATTCATATTTTTGCTATTGCTCTAAGTATCATATGGTCATTATATCTCATGCTTACAAATCAGATAATTTATTTTTGGTCTCAGTGTACTCTTTGGTATTCTTTTTTTTCAATCATCCATCATAAGACTACCTTTTCAGAAGAAATCCACATGTGTTAAATTTGAATATTTTACCAATATCTAAGAAATAATGCTGAAGTCTGATAAAACCTCCTATATCTTTACCACTCATACTTTTATATATTCCTCCTTTCTAGAATAATGTCTTCTTTAGAGCACTGAAGTCAGGGACGTAATTTTGGCCAAAAAAATATTGATTTATCTGAAGCTTCTATGCATAGAATTTTTGAATTTAAAGTTTGTTCAATTAATTGTAAATGGTAAAGCTTCTTAGTGATTAATCATCAAATCACTGTGCACAAAGCCATGACTATAGCTCTCCTGCAGTACTTCTATGAACTCTCTTACTGCAATCAGCTCAAGCATAGGAACAAGGTCAAGTTATTCATAAACACTAACTAGCTAAATGAGGATAATGTTTGTAGGCTCCTGTGCAACCACTCTGCATAATCACCCTGTGATGCATAGATATGTACGCACACATTATATTAGATTTAGTAGAAAAATTGTACATACGCTTGCACACATCTGGAAAAATACTATTCAGTGAAGTTCTTTATCAATGAGATTGATGTATTTGTTTTATGTAAACCACCATCCATTTAAAGCTTCAGTGATTTCCTGTACTAATAGTTTTTCCATTTGTTTAATGAAATACTATGCAATATTCATGACTTATAAATCATTTCTTAAATGGTAACCATGAAATTTATCAGTATTTTCGTTTCTTTTCCTATGTGACTCTGGGTCAGTCAATTTGCTTTGAAGATATGATTTTTAATACACTCATCTTCACCATCTTGACATTAATCGGGACTTTTGCTTTGCATGAATGTCTTACTTTATTGTCTTGCCTAACTTTGACTGTTGATTTATCAGTTAAAGTGCATTCTTCATAGAGGAAACCTCTTAGCAGACTGTAGCCACATCCTTAGTACATTCTTCCCAGTATATATCAGGAATCAAATGTTTCAAATTTTGTGGGCAGATAAAACTTCTGAAATTGAAACAATGAAAATAAAAGCAGAATTTAAGATGCTATATTTTCCAGATTTGAAATATAATGCTAAATTCAAGTCCGGACTAATGGATTTCAGCTGCCACTGTCCTCAAGGAATCAAAAGAAGAGCTGCTATCAGCATGCCCTATAGAAATGATCACCTACCTCTGGATGTGCAGGTTGAGATGAATCAAAATGTTACACCAGCATTACACTGCTGAATGTGTATCACACATCACAAAAGAATACCCAAGAATACAAATCTATAAAACTGAGCTCCTTAAATCCAACGAGGCATAAATTCTGACATGCATTTTTTTTTCAAGGAATTCAACCAAGTATAATTAAGCTATGAAAGAGACAGCTCTAATGTAGTAATAAATTTATTTCTGTAACACCTACGTTAATTATCTGTTCTTATCTAAACTGTTCTAATCCTTGAAAGCCAGACAGGAATCCCTTAAAATAGTAGTTTGCAGCACTAATAATATATTTGCATATACCCCCTCTAATTAAAGTAAGAAATAATTATTAGACATAGCAGTGGGAATCTAGATTGTTTTGAAACATGAATGAATAATAAGGTAAATGAGGAATGAAGGGGCTTCTCTTGGAAGTAATCTCAACTGCTTTTACAGGTACACAAATCACTGACTGCATTTTAAAGCCTGTAGGCATAATCCTACCTAATATACCTGAAAATAAAGGAAAAAAATTGAATTGAGATATTTAAAAATGACAAACAGAAATTAAACTATTTTCTTATTGGATCCAAGCACATTTTTTTTTATCCCAGAAATTTCTTATCAAGGACTATGACATCTCTAATGAATTCTCTTGGTTTTTACACACTACTAGTCCAATAGTACTCCATGATCAAGGATAATAAACATCAGAAAAATCAAGTAATAGAGTTATGTTGCCCAAAAATTGCTCTTTTCAGCCTATACTATGGAGCGCAGAGTTGAAGAACTTAATGCTTGCAGCTTCAGCCAATTTGTTGAAACAATTGTTTAATTAATATCTGTGTAATTGCCTCTCAGTTGTCCTCTTATTTAGAAGGATTTGGTCCACTTTGCTGTACTCCTTATTTAAAAGTTAACTGCATAGGCTTTGGTTGCCTTGGACCACTGAAACTGTGCTTCAGAAATGCCAAATATTGACATCACAGAGGAGCTATGATCATTACAGTCTATTAAACAATGTGGTATAAAATGATATGAGTACAAGGAAAAAGTTTTCCTAGGTCTAAAGGAGCAGCTGATAGCGTCAACAAAAAGCCTGAGAAATAATCCATTATAATTTGGAGATAAAGTAGCTATGAATGATTAGACTGCATATCTCTTAATGACAACACAGATAAACATGTTTTATTTTAATAAATAAATGCAGGCATTTGTTTATGGAAGTATACAAAAATGCCAGAGGTCTCACTGCTGGAGTTAGATTTCTGGGTTATTCCTTGGCTTAGATGTTGTTCTGCAGTGTTAAAATATACCCTGAGAATGTACTTTCAAGGGCAAAAAAAATAATTTTCCACTTTTATTTAAAAAAAAACCACAAAACCCAAAACCAAACTCCATTTATTACTGTCTGAACTCTCAATCTAAGAGTCAAACTGTACTTTTTCCTACTCTATTCTGTGTCCTGAAAAGAGACAATCTGTAGCATGGACAGTCCGAGGTCACACACAGCGCAGCTCTCCCATTGACGTTCTTCCATTAGCTAAGCTCTCTCTTTAAATCAACACAACTTAAGCAAAATTGAAACTTCTGCAACTCTTGATATTCTAAACTTCCTTGGCAAGAACAAACAGAAAATGCCAAGGAAATTGCCCATTTTCATCAGCATAATTAAAGTACTCGTCTTAACTACCCATTGCTTTAAACCTAACCAAGCAGTATTTTCTTTCAAATTTGATGCTCGCAATCCTTGTAGCAATCAAATCAAGACTGAAGAACATAAATGTTACACTGCAATTTAACAGATGGTTATATAGACTGAAATAATTAAATACTAGTTTTCAGATAATTCCTACTTACATTTTTGATCTCAGTAAGGACTAAACTATGGCACCTGAAATGACCTGATTTTGAATCGATTTGTGGTTTTCTTGTACACAGGAAAAGAGAATGTTTTAATCTTTTCAGATAGAATGTACTTTAAACTTGAGATATAGAACAGAAATATTGAATTCAGAAAGGCACTACTTTTAGAAACCTATGAGCAACTTTAAAAGTAGACTGTAGATGAGAGTTCCCTCTCAATTATAACTTGCCCTATCGGTTCCTACTTACTTTCACATACTTGCTTGCACATACTTACTTTCTGCTTCTATTGAAATTCTTATTACTTAAATTTCTGGAAAGTAATGCCTCTACTGAAGGATAATGTGCTGTCAAGATATCTACTGTCCTTGATTGCTATGGATATTATTCTTATATGCATGTTGATATGAGTGAAAATAATCAGTTCTAAGAACTTTCATATATTTCATTATTGTGCTTGCTTCAATGTATTCTTCTAGTTGTGTATCTCCTATAAAGTTCGTCTTGCCTCTCACTTTGATATAATCTGCTTTCTTGAAATTGTAATTGACAAAACTAATAAAAATGTTAATATTTAAAATCTTTGAATATACAGTGTAAATATTCACTCGTTTGAACCTGCTAAGAAAATGTGTTCTACTAATCATTTTCTCTGGAAAAGCTTTTTATATCAGAGCTATTTATGAGCAGGCTTCATCTTTTATGTGGGTTTTTATTTACAGAAACAACCCCTCTCTGTTCCCCAAGCACAGAAATTAACTTCATCACTTGTGTCATGCTATTCAGTATCTTGGCTAAAAGACCCTGTGCAAGTTTGAGAGATGAGTGAAAAAAGTCCTAAAGCCGGGAATCCCCAGCGGCACAAATGAACCCAGAGCTGAGAAGAAGCAGAGCTTCTGAGAAGAAGCAGAGCTTCATTTGTGGCACAAATGAACCCAGAGCTACTGCAGAAGCACAGCTGCTCAAGCAGCAGCTGAACAGAAGGATAAGCAGAAAGGATAAGCCCAGACCTCTTCCACTAAAAACCTGGCTCCACTCCAGTTGTGATACGAACATGCAGGTGGCAAGTCAAGCTGGCCTCGTGCTGTCCAGATGTTTCAGAAGTTACAGAGGCAGTCAAGATGTGGGGTCACTTGCAGTTACGCATGTGCCAGACAGCAAACTACAAATTTATCACTGATAAGTTGAGATTCAGTTTTACAGTGCTAGAAGACTTTGGTAGTCTGCTTTCTTTCCTAATACACTGTAAGGGAAGATAAGCAGAAAAGCCTCACAGGAACTGATTCTTTCTCTTGGAGTTTAAGGGGGTGGAGCACTGCAAAGCTGCTCTGTTCACTGGGCTGTAACACAAAAGGGTTATGGTACTCTTTCCACCTGTGGGGTTTTTGTTTTGTTTTGGTTTTGGTTTGTTTGTTTGGTTGTGTTGTTTTTTTTAAAAAAAGATCCCAGACATTGCTCTGAGCTATGCCACTCTCTGATCTTGATTCTGTCAGTGTCAAGTTTCACAACAGCAACAGAATGAGATTTTTCAGGATTTTAAGATACAGGCTTCTAATTTTACAACACCAAGTGGACTTCAGTGTAAGGTAAAGATCCAATTAACACCTAACAGTTCAACAGTACCTGGGGTCATTCACAGTGGCAGCAGTGTAGGCATACATCACAAGGAAAGGTATTTTTTTTCTTTTATTTGTGCGTTGTTGAACCCTCTGCAGAGAGATATATATATCCCTCATGAATCCTCTGTGTTAATATTAACCATTGTTCTACAGGTCTGTCCTTTTCCTTAAAGAAATTCTGACTGTGGAATTCAAATTAACTTCTAGAAATCTTTCTTTTTATTTTAGCTCTCAGTTAAAAGGTATCCTGGAAGAAATCTGTTTCATTTGCAGGCAAGACTGTGAGAAAACAAAGATCAATTACCTGCTAGGAAGGCATGAAACTTTTTCACTTTCACTGACAATAGTTTCATTTTTCTGTTGAATCTATAGAGACAGCTAGGTATTCTCTGTCCTAAAATACTACAGCAAGGTATAGAAATGTGTGCTGGCTGCAACATCTTTTTTGGTGTCATTGTAGGTGGATGGCAAACAAGATTCATATGAAATGAGTATCAGCCAGTGAAAATGCAACTGCCCGAGTCACAGACAGAACAGATTAGGCTATCAAATACTGCCATTAAAGAAAGATCTTCCATAAACATTATATACTGCATCTAAATCACTGGGTTGTCAAATGCGACTTGGAGAAACAGCTACAAAGATGACAAAGAACGGCTTCCAGCATCTCTTATTTGTTTATTACTGCGCAAAAAATGCCATATTCAGCAAAAGTTTGAGGGATAACCTCTATTAGTATAAGAAATCAATACTTATGATGTGATAATGGATGAATCTTTCTAGATGATTCTTATTTGTCATGAGATTATTGTAACTATTCATTGAAACATTGTTTTTCCAAATTAAGATAGGCATAGTGAGGACAAAAGGAAGACAACAACTAGCTTTCTCTACCTATATTTACATACACATACACACAAGCATACACATGTATAGATCTGCACATATACATAAGCTTTATAATTTCAGAAGACAGAAGCTAATATTCCTTACACCTTGGCTCAGAGGGTATTGTTCAAGACACAGCAAAGTGTAGTTCTTATTTGACCATGTTCTATTTAGTTTGGTCTTAGTCAATCTAGCCTCTTCTTCATCTGCTAAAGCTTTTTAATTTTTTCTTCATGTATTCCCTCCAGCCATAGATCTTGTCAACACTACTTTTAACTTCACAATTGAATTTTTCAGACCAAAAAAAAAAAAAGAAGAAAAAAAAGGAAAAAAGAGTGGTGTGGTGAAGGAGAGGAAGACCGTATTAACCAAAAAAAATATAGTATCCAGCCAGACCTGTACCTTAAGGGAATGGTACTGGATCTGCACCTTACCTCTGCAGCTCAACGCTCTTTCCAGACTGAAAAGGAGGCACAGAGAAAGCAGGATAATACGTGCTATCTCCTTTGTTCAAGTCTCTTTGCTCGTGTTTTGTACCGCTGAGGTGGATTTACAAGGAGGTGACTGATCAGTAACACACTTCAAGCCCTGCAGGACCACACTACACCACCATGCTCAAACCTGGTGTCTCAGTCTGGCCAGAGTCTCTGCCTGAAAACAGAGCAGGTATGACAAGAAAAAATACACTTTTCCCTTCAAATGTAGATCCTTTCTTCCCTTCAACAGGAGAGGATTAAACTCGTTGCAGCACTGAGGGCACAGCACAGGCCTCTGACTGCAGAATCTGTGTCTCTTGTCCTCACCTCAAGAGGCAGGGGCTATCTTGAAGGCCAGGTCTGGCCAGGCGCTTCATCAGGGCTGAGCCCAGCTTACGGGTGCCATGAGGGCAGGCCCAAGGTGTCAGTGCCTGCAGACACCAGGGCAATAGGGCTGGGCCTCTGCTCAGCAGGAGTCTACCCTGGCTGGAGAAATGCAGGGAAGTGTGGATGCCAGGAAGCATAGAGGAAAAATTATAGTCGTGGTTCATAAGGAGACATGACGATATATTCATTATGGTTCACCGCTTTGTGTGAGATGTGTTAGTGAATACCTTGAAACTCTGATTGACAACTGTTCGAGCAGGGAAAAAAAGGCAAAAAAGACTGTACATACAGCCATGACACAGTTCAGGGAAATGACAGTACCCAGAAAAGCCAAGCTACTCCAAGCTCTTATTGTCAAGATTTTTTCGTTTTCTTGAAGTTTTTTAAGTGCCATGGGTGTGTGCATGTCTATGTGTGTGGAGGGAAGACGTACACAGACACACGCTGAAGCTCCTTTGTTTTGATCCATATACACATACACATAAAAATTGTATTTAACAAAATACACTCTGACCAATTAAAAAAAAAACACAACACAGAAAATCACATATAATCAGCATATGGTAAAATATATAAAGTAATACATAACTGTATTTGCTCTGTCCTGTTACACATCAACCTAGTTTATTGTCATCGAGTATATGAATGATTCATTTTTAAGCACAACAGGAAAACATTAGTACTGTTTAATGGCCAAGCACAATTTTCTAATGAAAGACTTGTGAGTTAGGTTCATTGTAATGAGAAACACTCTTACAAGAACAGGTATTGAGTGTGAGAAGTAGTGATAACATCTTTGGAGTATGACATTCTGGGTCGTGAGAAGAGACAGCTACATTTTGGTTATTGCTAGAGAAAATGAAAAGTGGATGACAGTGCTTTTTTTTTTTTCCTTAAAAAAAAATTTACTGTATAAATTAACTTCCAACTAGTTAACCATACTGGGTATATTCCTAATAGTAGAGCAAAAAAAAAGTGGCTTGCTGAGCACTTCTACCAGTGCTCCCAAGGGTACTGAGGGAGCTGGCAGAAGTCCTCACCAAGCCACTTTCAATCATTTATCAGCAGTCCTGGCTAACACAGGAGAACCCAGTGGATGAGAAGTTAGCAAATGTAACACCCATCTACAAGACGGACCAGAAGGAGGATCACTGTGTGAACTACAAGTCTGTCAGTCTGACCTCAGTGCCAGAGAAGATTATGGAGCAGATCATCTTGGGTGCCATCATGTGGCATGTACAGGACAACCAGGTAATCAGGCTCAGTTATCATGGGTTTATGAGACACAAGTCCTGCTTGACCAACCTCATCTCCTTCTATGACAAGGTGACCTGATTAGTGGATGAGGGAAAGGCTGTTGATGTTGTCTGTCCAAACTTTAGTAAAGCCTTTAACACCATTTCCCACAGCAGCATCCTGACGAAACTGACTGCTCATGGCTTAGGTTGACATATCCTTTGCTGTGTGAAAAACTTTCTGGATGGCAGGGCCAATAGAGTGGTGGTGGAGTTAAATTTAATTGGCAGCTGGTCACGAGTGGTATTCCTCAACACTCAGTGTTTGGGCTAGTTCAGTTTAGTATCTTTATCAGTGATCTGGATGACAGGATAGAGTGAACCTTCAGTAATTCTGCAGATGGCACCAAGGTGGGAAGGAATGTTGATCTGCTTGAGGGTAGGAAGGCTCTATAGAGTGATCTGAAGAGGCTGGATTGATGGGCCAAGGGCAACTGTACGAGGTTCAAAAAGGCCGAGGGCTGGGTCTTGCACTTGGGTCACAACAACCCCAGGCAGAGCTACAAGGTTCAGAAAGAGTAGCTGGAAAGCTGCCCAGCAGCAGAGGACCTGGAGGGGTTGGTCAGCAGCTGGCTTAACATGAGCCAGCAGTGTGCCCAGGCGGCCAAGAAGGCCAGTAGTGGCATCCTGACCTGTATCAAAACTAGCATGGCCAGCAGGAGTAGGGAGATGATTCTCCCCCTGTACTCAGCACTGACGAGGCCACAGCTCAAATTCTGTGTTCAGTTTTGGGTCCCTCGCTACAGGAAAAACACTGAGGTGCTGAAGTGTGTCCGAGGAAGAGCAACGAAGCTGGGGAACAAGTCTTGTGAGGAACAGCTGAGGGGAGACCTTACGGCTCTCTACAACTACCTGAAAGGAGGTTGCAGTGAGGTGAGATCTCTTCTCCCAAGGAACAAATGGTAGGACAAGAAGAAATGGCCTCAAGTTGTGCAAAAGGAGGTTTAGATTGGGAATGAGGAAGAATTTCTTCACTGAAAGGGTTGTCAAGCATTAGAACAGGCTGCCCAGGGAAGTGGTTTAGTCATCATCCCTGGAGGTATTCAAGAGACATGCAAATGTGGTGCTTAGCGACATGGTTTAGTGGTGGACCTAGCATTGCTGGGTTCACGATTGGACTCAATGATCTTAAAGACGTTTTCCAACCTAAACAATTCTATAATTCTAAACTTCCAGCATAAGAGCAAACACACTGGAAAAAAAAAAAAGAAAGGAAAAATATTTAGAAAAGAAAATAAATATTAAATTATTTTACTTGCCCCTATGCCCTCTCATTTTTTTTCCCCAAATGAGGATGCAAGCATAACCTTCAAAGCATCTTATAGTTTTTCAAGAATTGTGGAAATGTGAAAAACAGGTTTTGTTTTCTGTTTCCCAGAATTAGACGTAAGTGTATTGCTCTGGAAAACGATTTGTATAGCTCTACATATATTCACTCTCTCCAGTCTTACTGAAAGAATTTTTTCTTGTCTTACAGGACTTACTTATCTTATATTTGTGCCACTCTTGCTGAAACCAATAGGACCATTTATGGAAAAATAAAGATAAATATGAGTCAGACCTTGCTGAACTGGTGGCAAAGCAGACTGTGTAGTAAATGGGGGAAGCAGTGAATATTGGGCAGAATGTGGGTCTAACAAATACCAGAACTGAGTCAGATCTGGAATCACAAATATTATCATAACATTTAAAAATATTTTTCCACTCAAAATTTATCTTCTTGGAAAAGAAATAAGGCTTTTGCCTTGAAATACAATAACAATAAAATAAGTGTTGAATGTGGCCTGGAGAACTCTTACTGCAAATGATCATTATGTGAAACAGATAGGTTTTAGCAATAATATCACCACCTGCAAATAAGCATCCAACAGTCATGGCAACTAAGTCTCAGAATTTCAACTCAGGGAGTGAGATTAGTTATGACTGCTCTAAGGTAGTCATTTTCTCAATGGAGACACCGATCTATAATTTGAAATTAGATCATAACTTAGAGTATCCAGGTAACAAAATACGTTAATCATTGCTAAAGACAGACCAGCTTCCCACTAGTTCCCAGAATGTTTTTGATTCTAACTGCTAAATTACTTCGATTCTACATTTCTTGATGTTGCACATCCTGATGTCTGTATGTGTCTTCCACGTGCAGACACTGCAATATAATTTTTGAAGCTGTCTAATCTTGAACAAAGCACTTACTCTAAAATATACAAATCCACACCAGAATTACAGAGAGTTATTCCAGGCTAGCTTTTCAGAATTAAATTCCATCCCTAAAAAAGAAATTTTTAAATATAACTGATTCAGGTGTATGGGACATGTTCCAAATTGCATAAAGTCATTGAAAACCGTTGTACATTCTTATGTTTGATAAAACATAGATATCACTACTTAAGTCTGAAAATCATTGAACCGTTTGTTTTGTCCAAGTCATAAAATGAAATCTGTCACACAATGTCCTGTAGTAATTATACATCTGATTATGACACTCGATTCTAATTTTGCTTGCTGCTATTGCTGTTTCATTGTCACAGTTCAAAGTATTTCTCAGTGGGTTTTAAAGGCATAGATTCAGTCTTGTCATATCATTATATGCTTAGAGTAAGGTATCAGTCAAAATGTACTTTCAGAGGTGTACTTGTGAGAATGAGATGGATCCATAGGGAACTCTGCTTATCACTTAATATTCCTTGTTCACTCTGAGTAAAAAGGAACATATCACTCACGCAGTCATATAGACATGCAAGCGTGTCCTGTGTGTTTAAGTGTTCCATGAAGTCAGAATCCAAGGCATATATATGTATGAAAAAGAGTACGACAAAATATCTGCTGAATCATAACATGCAGAATTATAACCTGTTCTGCAATCTCCCTTCTGAAACAGTTTTCTTGCCCATTTTCAGACAGTGAAGTTACCCGTGTTCATCCAGAACTTCCTCTTGTTCATCCAAAGCATTCTTAATGCACGAGATGTTCCACAGTTAATGCTCCTGTCGGCATGGGCTATCGTTGTGATCTCTGTGGGTGAGATGATGTTGTTTAGTGTTGTATGTTATTCTGTAACACTGTATTTGATTAAGAGCTTTCTATTTTGGAAAGCAGTGTAAAATACAATGCAATAAAATAGTGCATTAGTTAAAAAAACCTTATGTTACAGTGGCCTCGGATTGATTCTCTGGTTGGGTCACTTTTAATGTGTGCTCTGTATTTGAGCAACAGTTCTCCATTCCCGAATAATAAACAAAGTTTTACTGTGACCAAGAATTATTTGGATGTACAAATACTGACAGTAAATATGAGTTGGACAGCTTCTTTAGAATGGCTCATGAAACATTACCCCTGTACTGCCTCTTCTGTGACTGAGATGCTAAATAAGGACGATTTTTTAATTGTTTAATGGTATTTTACAACTAGAATATTACCCTGCTCACTTTTTCTTTTTAACAGGGAACATAATTTAACTAAACTTGTAGTTCTGATAACAATTATAGTCATTACATGCACCAATAATTACATGCCTTTCTCAGAAATCTCCTGGTTACAATAAAATTAGTATCATCCCAGAGTGGTGTCATGTTACTTACTGAGGCATGGAAATTCATGCTGAAGAGAGAAGCTGTAGCACAGAAACTAACGAGATCACTTTTGCGGTATTAGAACTACATACTCTTTCAGCTCCTTTCTCACTGAAAGCCTTATTTTTCCTTCTGTTTTACTGACAATTATTAGTCCTCCTGAACTTTCCAGTACAAAAAGAAATACTAAAGGATGAAACATTTAAAAAATACCACCACAGGAGAAAGATTCTCTGCATGTAGCAGTTTGAAAATACTGTTCAGCAATGGCTGTAGCTATGGGAACACAATCCTTGTGCTGCTCCTCTATCCAGTAAAAGAAAGCAATTCTACCTAGCCAGCCTCAGCTCACAAATAAAATACATGAATAGGAGTATCACATGTTTTTTTCCTCATCTTTCTACTTTTCTTGTTAGGAAGATGGCAAGCAAACAAAGAAGCAAGCAAACTGTAATAGAAGAAAAAGAAAACAGCAACAAAGAGCTGGCAGATAGAAAAGTAATGTTGAAAGTATTTGAATTCAACTTCCCGTTACAACCTATATGGATGTTCATTGTGAAAATGAAGGAGATCTGCAAAGAGAGGAAATCAGCTGTCAAAATTAATGACACAAGATTCAAAGAGTGAAAGCAGGCAAAGAAGGCTGAATGAAAAAGTCTTTGAAACATCTGGAGTTTTCCTCAACTCTAAGAAAGCTTGCCTTAAAATAACCAGCTAGTTTGTGAGTATGAGCAGTGTGTGTATAGACAAATCACTGTAGAAAGCTAAATAGATTTTAACAATTAATCGGATTACTCATGTAATGGAAGTTATCTTAGCAATATGAAGTTGAAAACAGAAATTACTCTTTCCTCTCTTTACCATTTTACATGATATGAATCCCTTTACAAGGTGTTTTGAAATATTGCCTTCTTGAGTGTCCTTTTCAGTATTGGGGATGGCTAAAAAAAGTTTTCTGTCCAACAATTTTATATAACCCTGTAACACAGAAAATAGTCCTGTTCAATAGCTGTATTTGTGCTACTCTTTATAAGACATTTATGAAGTTTGTATTTCTAGGCTTTCTAAAGTACTCCCCAAAAGGGAAAAAAGTGATACACGTTTCCAGACTCTAGTCAGACTTTACCTTGGGCTTTTTCCAAGGTCAACAGTAAACTTGCACTTGATTGATCTGAATATATTCAGACTGTGAATATATCTGTGATCCTTTCAGGGGATATCCTCTTGTGAAAATGAAGGAAAGGGGGCAATGAGACTTTAAGCTGCCCTAGCACAAGAGTGAAATAACATTGTCGTAACAAAAATCCCCAAAGCCTTCTGCTGTGCTGATGCTGATGAGACAATTCACAAGACTACACTGGCAGAGCACTATCCCTACAAAAAGGATACCATTTTCTGTCACTTGAGCTCCTTGCTCTTCCTTACCACAAGATTAGAGAACCATGAATGCTAGAGCACAGGGTTTATGTAGTGGGAAATAGAAGAAAGAGAAAAGGTGGCACCTTAGAGCGAGTTTTCTGCAGTTGGCTTAAGTGCTCTCAGAACAGGGATCTGAGACTATAAAAAGTAAAGAATGAAAAGAGTAAAATTTTATCAAAGAATATATGTATTTTTCCTGCCATTAAAAAGTAATGGATCTGTAGTGTACAGATGCCAGATAATACACGAAGAGGGAGTATTTAACTTCATTGTTTCAGAACATTGCAATATTTCCCAGTAGAAGGCAATCAACTAAAAGTTACCTTTCTGGTTGATTTGCTCTGTTGGACTGGCACAAGGAGAGGCAAGGATCTGCTCGTGGGTCTCTGATTTCCAAAGCAAAATTTTAGCATCTTTAGCAGAGTGCAAATTAAAATTAGTTAGAAAACCAGTGAGACCAGCGTGAGATGTTAAGCACTTACCTGCAGGAATCTGATACCCATTTCAGAAAAGAATAAGGAGATTTACCCTCAAATTATTTTGGCCCAATACGTCTTAAAAATGTGTGCTGAGCACCATTGCCTTATGCATTCTCTGTCTGTCTATAGGATACAAACTTTGCAGCTCTGGCTGGGTATCAGGAACATGGTCCTGTCCCTAGTGCTCTATCAAATCCGCCACCAAAGACCTGGAGAACCACATCTACTCATTGCCCAAACTAACTTGGACCCCTGTTTGGGCTATGAACACATGTTTTGTTTTGGAAAAGAAGGCTCAGGTGGGAAAGACTAGGAATTGGTACAGACTTATTGTTTTGTCAAAACATAACGGCAAAGGCCAGCAGCTGGGAAGTCTTCTGAAAGTGACAGTGTGGGTACAGCCCTCCTCCATGTCACTCAGCTTGAATGCTATGCCTCACATCTCCTTCACACCCTGGCTCACTTCCAAGGTCCTGCCAAGGTTTTTCTGATTCTATGTCAGGGAACGTTGCTCAAACTTCAAACACTTTTTAACAGATTGTGAAGTACAGACAGAAGAATCTCAAGTTCTGAAAAAGTTATTTAATACTTAGGATCTTTAGGCTATTTTCCTTAAAGTCAAGGCACCGAACATTTTCAGTAATAAATAAATAAATTTTGATACCTCAGACATGTACTGTACCATAAGTTATTCAAATTTAGCAGTGAAAGAATAGTTCGATGCTATTTTTCATATCACTTATATCAAATATTTCTTGGAGGCTTTTTTCTTCCATAAGCCATACATTTTAAACCTAGTGGTACACTGCCATCTATTAAGTGTAAGCCTTGTTCATTGAAACTAATAAAGGAATTATAATGAATTATAATTCCAAGCTGCAATTGTTTAATTTAGCAAATGGAAATCAATTATTTTAGAAATATCAGATGTCACATTACATTTGTTTTAATATATTAATTTTCATTAAACTTCATTGACTTCAGATCATTTTAATGATATCTTCCCCTCTGGGCAGACTGTCATTTCAATCACTTGGAGATGGACTTTTTTGAACTACTTTTAGGATGATTCAAAAAATATGCTCCCGAAAGAAATGGTATGAAAAAGGGTTCGGAAAAAAAAAAGAAAAGAAAGAATTAAACGTATTTGGACTAAAGCCTTGATTTTGAGTAACAAGTGTTATAGCTACTACAGAATTCACATTAGTTTGGCTTTTAGCCTATGTACCAATGTTCATGCACTTTCTGGAGAAAGAAAAGAAAAATTAACGGCAAAACCGCTACTTCTTGCATGCATAGCTATTATTTTCACTGTATTATGTATTATGCTCATGCTGAAATGACAGCCAGACGTACTTCACCTGCTATAGTTCCTTGAGAAGCAGCACCCACTATCGTGTATATTTTTAAGGGTTGTAAATGACTCAAGATGAAGCTGATGTTCTAAAGATTTTTTTCTGCTGAAGCACTAGGACTTCTTTTCATTCTTCCAGCCTGTGTTCTTCATTGGCCACTTGTTTATCTGATGTTGCGTAAAGTTTTCTTTATGGTAAGCAGCAGGGCTGGTCTTCTAGGCTGTGCAGTCAATCCTCCATCTCTGTGAGTAACAGAATAGTGAAAAGACAGGATTACATTACTTTTGAAGAATGTAATTCACTGCTATTCTTATTTCCTGTGGAACAACATATATCCAAATGTTTTTTTATTTTCCCCATTACCACGTGGGCAAAATTTCAGCCTTCTCTTTTCCTATGTAAAAGCCTACTTCCATTTCACTCATTAGTCCCTTTCTCCAAAGTCTGGTCAGCCCATGGCTGGAGTTGTAGCTCATGAGCGTGGTGCAGTGTTGCCCTCTCTACACTACAAAATCTGCCTCTGAGACACTGAGTGACCAACACTTCCTCTCCTAGTGCTGTGCAGCTTTCTAGCTGAGCTGCTACTAACGCACTTCTCTTCTTGAAGTTGCAAGAGCTAATTTTGCCCTTACTGAATAACAAGCTTGCTGTCAGTTTCAACTGCTGTGTATTTTCACCCTTAATCTCTCATAAAATGTATAACCCTGATCTGAGGTAAAAATGCATCTATTTGTTCCCATAGGATCCCTTGAATGAGTCTTTCCTCATTTATCTCAGGGGCATCCTATGCGATGATCAACTGTTTGATCTCCAGAGTCTTCTCCAGGAAAAAAAAGAAAACAAACCTCAGGAAAATGTTGCATAACCTTGAATCATACAGGCTTTCTGTATTCCAGCTATTTTAGTTTGGCCTCATCAGCAACACCTTCCAGAACTCTTCAGATTTTGATACCAGCAATGAATCATAAACTTTGCCATACATGTTTCCCAAGCAGAACTTTCAAATAAAGCAACACAACCTTCACAGGGTGGACCACACAGCAGTTATCAGTCACTCACCGTTCTTTTCAGTAAACCGAGTATTCCCAGCAGAGCACTGCTTTTAACTTTTCCTGTTCACTCTCCTGCCAAAAGTGGAACTATTCTAAATCTCCGCAATTGTCTGGGAAAAGGAAAAGGCTGGCTGCCTGCAGGAAAGAGCCAAATTAGGGAATTCTCCAAAGGACAGTGGAGATCAGATCCTTCCTGTAGAGTAAGCATATTCGGTGCCAGAATGAGTAATCCCTGAAGATCTGTATACTGGGTTCCACAGTGCACTTGATTCATAGGCTTTAATTCCCCCAAACTACAAATGCCTTGTGACTATAGACTTTTCAGAGGGGAAACCACTGAATTGAAGTACTGCCATGGTTTGTCACTTTGCAACGCTGCTGTGCTGCATGTTACACCTGTTGCCACCTAAGAAAACAAGAAGTATTTGGCTTTATAGATTTAATTTCTAAGCAGAAGGGTAAAGAACATGGTTGATTATATTAACAGAGCATGGTATCCTGACTTTCCAGCTGCATTCTGAGCCAGGACTAGATTAAAAACAGGAGAAACTCCATCTGAGTCATTGGAAATACACTGGAGTATGAATCAAATCTGGTCCTAGAACTAATAGCAAATATGAATATATCTTACAATCCATTGCTAGATTCCAAAGATACAGCAGTTTCTATACCAGATGTAAAACATAAAAGTAAACAAAATGGAATGACTCTATGTATAGCTTGTGAAAATGATACTGATTAATAATTATGACTATTGTGATAGTTAAGCCTGTCTAGAAAAGAAAGCATCCCCTGTTTTCACCAGTGAATTACTTATCCAGATAAAAAAAATCCAACAACCAATCAAACAAAATCTGGGTAAAATGGAATAGTGGAACTGAACTGCCCCCCTGTATTTTTAAATTAAAAATTTCCAAGCTGTAGTTGCAGTAATTCCATTCTTTTCAATGCTGTGAATCAGAAATTTTCACTGAAGAGGTGAAAAATGCTGAAAAATTTTCCTGTATTTTGTCAGTATTATGAGAACATGCAGGACCTTGGTGCCTGTCTGGGGCTGGCAATATCCTGGAATTCTGAATGATTATAATGCTGTAATACGATATATTTTTTTCTCTAATAAAATGACACACCATTCAACCTAGAATTTTCACTTTCTACTAATGCTGTTAGCTACATCAATTTTTTAGGAAACCTAATATTATCCTTAGTTTGCATGATGCATATGACATACGATCAACATCTGTCAAATAATACCACTTTTCTGGTTCTTTATGAAACAGACTTAAGGAGTTAGAAGTGAAAATGTCCGTATAGCACTTCAGTACTTCTCCTTCTGTCACTTCCTGCAGCCACAAAAGACACTGAAACAGAATATGTTGCTTTCAGTTATTTCATATATTCTTGCTAAAAGCAATGGCAATTAAATAAGTATTGGCATAAAAGGCAAGAGGAATAATTAATACTGAGACAGGGGAAAATGTTTATAAGCTATTTAACACCGATCTCAGTAATACAATGCTATTATTTCTGTGTAAAACTGACACTAAGTAATTTAAAACCCATTATATTTCCTGTGAAAATTGTCTTAATCTAATAATGGCAAGTGAAAAATACACCATGGTGTACGCACTTAGTAGGTCAGAGTACTCACACATATTATATGATTGGTGAGTTTTAATTAGGACTCAGAAAATGGACCTCAGAGTAATAAAATCTTATTCTTCTGAATGGGAAATTGTTCTTCTCCCTCTGCCCTTTTCACTCCTTCCTCTTCCTTCTTTTAATTGATTTTTTATCCTCATGACCCAAATGGTAAGTGACAGAAACCTTTCCTATCTCTGAAACAAATTACTTCAAATGAGATTTAAATGGTTTAAGAAGTTCTGGGCTACACCTTTCTTTCATTCAAGCTTATCACTGTATAAGCTTATTAAAGTCTGAATTAAAGGCTTACCAGCTTGAATGAGTATCCCTTTGTGATATGTTAAAGTTTCTTTTCTTTCCTTTTTTTTTACCATATACTCTCTGTTTTTTTTCTACTGGGACAATGCTTTTAGTGAATACATTGCATATCACAATAGTAGGGCATTTTAGGTATTTAATGAATGCAATTACCTTCTAATGAAGTAATGTCTCTTGCAACATCCTCAGTTACAGCAGAATATTTTATCCAAATGTGGGAGAAAAAAAGGCTATGACTTTTCTACAGGCTTTTTCTATTAAAACTATACATAAAGAGAAACCTAATTTAGGTTATTAATAGCCAAATCCTGTAAAGGTCGTCAGTGCTGAAAAATGTGAGCTTCCAGAGTCAAATTCAGACCATGGTGTTTGATGCTTGAGCTTCCAATACTGCCTCAGACAGGATCTACAGCAGAGTCAGAAAAGTACCACAAGGACTGGTCAATACAGTCTCTTTAGGACTGTTTCTGGCCCAACAATTTTGTACAACTTCGATGAAAGACCAGGTGCTTTTTCCTCTGAGCCTAATTCATAGCCTGGTTCAGACATTTGCCCATGAGTAGAAAGTTTTATATCCAAGGGTTTGATCCTGTGGTTATTTCTGAATTTTGCACTAAATCAGCCAGCCATTCTAAGCAAAAATATCCAGAACTGCCACAGAAATTTTAGTCTAAGTGAGGTGATGAGACTTGATGCTCCCTGCAGTCATGGAGAGAGCAATTTTGGCTTTGTCCTGTCAGCTGCTACCTGAACTGACAAAATCATTTTGAAAAATACGATATCTGGTCTAGCCTTTTATTTAAATGCATAATGAGTCTGAAAATAAGGAGTCACTGCAATGTGTTCTTCTAAGTAAATGGGAGACACTAGATGTAAGCATCTTATGCATAAACAGAAAAGTTATGTCTTTCAGCAACGATCTCATTTGAAATACGTAAAATTAATTATCAGATGAGAGAAAGAAAATTATTATACATACATTTTCTATAATGTATTATTTTCCTCCAGTAAATAATTTGTTTTTCATGAATTACAACTTTCTACAAAATCAATGACTAGAGCTTACTACTAAAATTTTTGGGTGCAAGGGTTCATTCTAACAATCTGTTAAGGCCAAATAATCTCATGCATTAAGTGTTTCATGGTTCTATGTCTTATTTATTTACCACCTGCTCATCTGATTTTCTCAGATATGTCTATCTGGGTAAGGTCATGTCAGGAAAACGACATAAGGCCTATCAAAGAACCATTTTCTCTGTTTTCACTCAGCATCTCCAGCCATATTCTCACATAGAGACACTTCCTCAATATATGAGGATCAGCCTCTAAAAATGTTGGGATTTTTTTCTTTTCCACGTATTTATTCCCAATCTTTTACTAATGATTATTCCTTGACTGCTGAGCTGGACTTTTAGAAGATTAACCAATTCTTTGCTCTGACTCAGCTGGGGGGCTTGCTTACTTCAAATTCCATCAGCAAGAGAAGGCTGCAAGCTGTGCTCTCATTGTCCTGTACTCCTCCTCAAGCCAAAAAGTCAAAGAGCTGTAGCTGAAATCTGTAATTAAAAAGTTGTTGAACTTCTCAAGCAACACATGTGGTTATTGCTCATTTATTTTCATTAGTTATCCAGGAATTCTAATTTTAACTGGACAGTAGCCTGATATTGAGCTTTTCTTATGTCAAATTTGATTATTTATTGAATGCAAAAATACTTTTTCTGTCAATTCACTCTTAAAAATGAATTTAGCTGCCTTCAGTCCTGTACTCTCACTCATTCTTCACTTCTTTGTGTTTTCTGTGTGATTGATTGGCCTCAGCAGGCCCAGGATTTTGTTTCTGTTCCTTGTCTGGATGAATGATCAAGTACTCCTGACACTTGTGCTTTCAAATTCAGAGTTTATTGTCAATGTCTGCTCATTCAAGTGACTAATTCTCTTTACATAAACACTTGTACTTATAGAATTCAGCCATGTGACCACAGGAAAAAAAACACAATAAATCCATGAGAAGGATTGGAATAAATTTATTTTTAAAATGAATATTCATAGCCACTTACTTTTCATTGTTCAACTGGTAACTCTGTACAAAAAACAAATGAGGAGATGGAAACAGATTGACAAGGGGAAAAGAAAACATTGTAGGCCCAATGCAGAAATTTAACAGCATTAAATGTGTTAAGTATTGTATAATAGTCCTTTTACTGAAAAAGCAACTCTCTGAGGTATTCATTTAGAAAGGAAATAAAAAAATGGCCAGGTTGGCAATACTATTGGACACCTCCAGTGTATCTTGATTTTCTGTGCATTTGATGCTGCAATTGTAAGGTTGCACTTCATATGATTGTACACAGGCAAATATAATCTTAACAAAAATAAATCTTTAATATAGCTTAAAGAACAGTTTTAAGGGAACATTGTGCTTGCATTGAAACAACATTATATGCTCAGTTGCAGAAATCAAGTGTGAGCTGTAGAAAAGACGTTACTTACAAGGCATCCAGGTTTAAGCAAGAGTAGAGGCACCCAGGCCAATTAAACAGTAGCAAAGTATTAATTTTTATTACATCTTGTCCAGTAAAGGGCTGGCAAACACTTGGTAATTTCAGATATCTACAGAAAACCTATATTCTTAAGATATGGAAATTTTTAAACACGAAAATAAGCCTCTCCTGTGGAACAATGTTCATAGGGAGAAGCAAAAAGTTTTATCAGAGCAACTAATACAGCTAGAGAATGACAAGCTTTCATGCATACAAGACTTTTTCAGGTCTTAAAACAGAAGCAGCACAGTCAAGCTTAATGCACATGAGGAACAATTGTTCTGACTTTAAATTCAATTATGCTAATTTGATTTTGCAGTGCCAGGGTAGGCAATTTGCGAAGTGGCAGGTGAGCACTGATAAGACTGTGATCAGGAGTGTTGTGTACATGCACTTGTCAGGGAAGCGAGGAGATTCACAACAGAGCAGGAACACCTCTGGTAGCTGGTGAAGTAGGTGTTGCTCTGCCTTATGCCACTTCCAAGGCTGGCAGTGGGGCATCTCAGAGCTAAGCCTAGCAGAAAGTTACTTCTAAAAACTAAAAAAAAAAAAAGGGGGATTTGCCAGATATGACTAGGTGTGGAGTATCTGACAGACCAGTACCTGGATGAGAAAAGGGTTCTTAGGGATGTACTGACTACTATTGCGTCTAACCGACAAGCATACTCACCCAGAAGTTAGACTTAAATGTGAAGCAGGAATTCTTTTCCTGTGCTGACCCTAGAAAAGCCAGAAAGCTTCTCCCTAGTGGTTTCTGATCTCAATAGCAGCATGCAGGGAAACACTCAGGGCTGAAACTGGGGCTCTGAGTTTGCAGGCAATAGAAGTAATTCAGGCTCCAGCATTTAACCATGTCATTGCTTCATCACAAAGAAGGAAGGGGAAAGAGATGTAAAGGAATTTGAAAAGAGACTTTCACCACTTTTGGCAGGGGCCTGGTGTTGTCTCCAATTAAATGTATCAACAAACCACAGCCATTGTTTTAGCCCTGTACTCCTAATGGTTTCTTTAACTTTACATCTAGTGGAGCCACAATGCACTTCTTGGCCTGAATTTGGGTGCTTATGTTTACAAAAGGCCTTTTGTTACATAAAAAGCAGTTTTAACAACTTAAATTGATTATTATTTTTAAGATTATGAAATGTTTACAATACCTGTAGCTGGTTCTTTCTAAAAGCAATCATAAGCAGAGTGATTTATTTGGGCTTGAGATGTTGGCAAACATTTAAAGCTTATTTCATTCTCATATAAATTTTCTGCTGTTGAGATCTAACTCCACAGAGAACCCCTGACTTTAAAAAATATTCATAAATCCATGCATTTCCTCTGTTAAGGCACATAGACAATAAAAGTTTCTTATCCATAAAAATATTGTAAGAAAAGGAACCTGTTTCATGCAGAAGGAGGAATTTAAGAACAAAAAAACCTGATGTTCAGAAAAGGGTGCTATGGAAACAGAATCTGCACTTTCTTCCAAAACAGCTGCAGTTTTCTGCAGAAATTCACCAACACTTCTCATCTTGGAAGAGAAGTAGAAATAAAGCTGAAGAGGTTCAGTGATTTCCAGTTTTCAAAGTACTTTATAAATCTCATCTTTTCCTTCAGTATATAGGCTTACATAAGATACACATTGGGTAAATATGCAAATGGAATCTAATATTCTTCAGACCCCAATGTCTGATCCACTGACTTATAGGTTATGGAAATGAATACCCTGATTGAAATGAGATCCCTCTGTGACTAAGAATGAATCCGACTGTAAATAGATGTACATACACACACTCTTGTCTCTTGTAAACTACCTATATTTAAAGAAG
>NW_009713290.1:44352-49462 GCF_000703405.1 Apaloderma vittatum | reverse complement strand
TTTCCCTAATGAGTGCCTGAAATATGCATATTGAGTTTTATTATCTAATCTATGTGTACTGTTTAGCTGACTAAACTAAAAGTATGCTTTTAAAAAATCTTCTTTATTAGAAATTGCTCCATTACAATTTAGGTTTGCTTAGAAAAAAAAGCTTTACACCTGTGCATGTTCCTTAGAATACTTTAAGTTACCATGTGTCTGGGTCACAAAAGTCTCCTAATCAGTCCTGTCTCTGGCATGATCTCTGTCAACTTCTGTATTCTCCTTGTCTCAGAGAAGCTATAGAAGTTCTTTCTTATATCAGAGGGAAATCATGTTGAAGCATCTCTTGAGCATTTTAAAAGCTTTGAAAAAAATAAAATGATGAAAAGATTATTGCATGGCAGCAAAGTACTACGAAAAAAGAAAATAAAATGGGAAAAATATAAGCAGTTTGTAGTGTATTTGTACTCATTAATTCAACCTCTAAATTTAGCAACAAACTAGTATTCTATGGCTCAATGACGGGTACCCTCCAAAGAGTAAGAGGCAATGACTATCAGCTCAGTTCTAAGGAGGGTGGCAGAAAACATCAAATCACTTTTCTTGCCATACACATGTAAGCTGATATCTGTTGTTTCTGTGTGAAGAAGACAAAATGCCATGTAGAAATTCACTTTCTTAAAAGATGAGTGTGTTAGATTGTAACTTTTAATACCTGTCTACTGTTGAGCTTGTCTTAGCAGTAGAAAGGTTGTGTTAAAACCACAAGACTAAATGTTTCCTCCGAACAACTCAGGAAGGATTATAAGAATGACTGAGTTTCTCTATCTGAGTGAGTCATATTGTTTCAAAAGGTGGAAAATATTATAATAAAGGGATAGAAAAGAAATCTCAAAAACTAATTAGCAAAGTATACATTTGAGGGTTTAGCCATTACTCTTGATCAAATCTGATTACAGAGGTCTAATTTTTAGTCTAACGCAAGAGTGCATAACAGGCTGTCTGGATGGAAACTGGTTTCTCCTGCTGGATACAATGGTTTTGGGACCTCTCTGGGTTATTCTACCTTTATGTATCTGCGGGGTAAGCCATAGACTTTCATAACGGTTAAAATTAGGCTGTCTTCCTTTAGGGGTCCACAGAAGCATTTGAATCTACTTGGAGGTCAGCATTCATTTGCAAATACGGTTAATACGTTGTTCATAACTGTCCTGTGTCCCATTATATTGTGTGGGGTGTTTTGCTGCCCACTTCATCCAAGCTCTGGGATTACAAGCTTTGTTTACAAATCATGAAAATTATAGCATGCTTGTTAAGGCTGATTTAGATTCACAAAGAGGTAAAGCATTTTTGAGGTTTCTGACTTTAAGATTCAAGTGGATGAAGTAAATACCCTCTCATCCACCCAGCTGCTGTTTTAACAAGTTGAATGCAGATGTGCCCTCCTAATACTGTTACTGAAGGTAAGTCATTCTATTCTTTCTATGCAAGACTCAGAACCAGAGTGGAAAGCAAAGCCAAGCAGCAGCTAAGTGGAAAGCAGTTTGCCCAGTGGGCGCAGAGTGTGGCCCCCAGGCAGCAATGGATGCCTAAGCAGGAGAGCCCAGGGCAGGCTTCTGGTCCCCACTACTCCATGGTCTTGCATTGGGAAGGGAAGTCTGGCTCCTCTAGAGGGGCATGACTCTTCCCTTTATGCTTGTGCCAGCCCCATTTATGCCCAGCAGTGAGTCATCTGATTCCCACGTGTCTTCATTTCCCTTTCTGCAAACAGGCTGGATGACTGTCACTTGCTGGTGAAATCTCTGACAGTGAATCTTAAAAAGAAATGATGTTATGTTTTGCTGTTAGTAGAAGTTTCTTAAGGCCCTTTTAGGTCTCCACATTTCTGCCAAGGGCTGGTGCCTCAAGCAAACCCCTCTATGCTGCCCCCCATGAAAGCTGGGATGTCAAATTGGCCTCATCACTGTCCAAAGAGACTTCCAATGACTTCCTTTGGCATTTTCACACAATCTTTTCGCTCAGGTGTAGCACTGTGCTAAAAAGCTATGAGATAGTTGGGTCCCCAAAAGTTGATGAATTTGTAGAAATTAAAATCTTTAAATGTTGGTATCTTAAAAACACCACCCTGATCCTATTAGTTTTCCTTTTTCCAATGGAAAAGGAATCTATATATTTATGAACTTAACACAGAGTGCTATTACTTATCAATATCTTTGCAGTTACAGAGATGAAAAATGGAGCAATTCAGGTCATGAAATTGTTTGATGCTGGTGTTGCTAAGCACCTGATGTTTTTACACTCATCATTACAGTTTCAAACAAAATAATTTCACTAGTCAGTGAAAGCAAGGAATTAATATTTAGGTGAGAAGGAATAACAGATGCCCTGCTTTGCTAACTGCTGCAGCTAAATGACATACAAGCACATTTAATTTAAGAAAGGGTTTTAGACAAGTTTCAGGGTTCAAGGTTTTTGTGATACTAAACAGAATTTGTGATTATTTTTATTCTGTAGTCTGTTAAAAACACACTGATTCTTTTCCAATCCAGTGGACAGATTACTTATAAAATATTTGGGTGATTAAAATCTCTAGATCAAATTTCCAGCCTTTATAAATTGTACTATGTGCCATTGTCTGAAAATATTGTGAAAGATGTAGACAGATGTAAATCTCTTAAGTCTTGACTCACTAGCTTAAGCTTTGTGAAAATGCATGTTAGCCAGGTTCAGTTATTTGTTAGATATTACTCTTCTTTCAGTGAAGTGCAAGTGTGCTTTCAAGAATTAACTAAACTGTGAGCACAAATTTGGCCAAATACACAGAGGAAAAGCTATTAATATCTATCTCAAGTAAAACAGCATGGGGGGGGGGTTTACTTTTGACTCATAAACTGCACTACCACTTTGTTCTGGTAAAGCCGTTATTACGGGTATTGTATTAAAAGAATATTTGGGCCCAAACTTCTCAATCTGGAAGTCTCTTAGGAATTTGGATATGTCCATTTTTATTTTTAATGGGAAAAAATATTTCATGCAAAGTAATTATTTCATCATGTCTTGTTTTTGAAACATAAGAACACACTTGTGAAAGCATAATTAATTTGATACTTCTGAAAAATATTGAAAATTGTTTCCACATACTGGATGCAATTCTGAGAAGTAAGAAATGGTGAGAATACAATCATGGATAAATTGAATTATGAGATTGTGGAAATTCATAGTTAAAACACCTGTGTTTACATTACTGCAGTTAGAAAAGAAATGTATCCTGTATTTAATATGACAATATAATATATTAGAAAGCTAACAGTAGACTGGTCAACTTTGATGATATATCATAAAAATATGCTTGCATTGCAAATGTTCGAGAAATCAGTTCTAGTATTTTGAGACATTTTCTATCTTTTCCTTTTGGAACATAATTTTTCTGATTATTGATTTTGTATGTTACTGTGCACTGACAATTCATAGCTGAAAAAATTTCAATAACAGCTTGACTTTGATCTGTCTAGGATAATATCTTAAGTGGTATTAAAGAGACAGTTTTGTGTATCTAGTTTATTTCACATTCAGTTACACATCACTGTACAAGGTATATGGACACTAGAATGGATTATGTAAACCCACTACCTTTGGAATTTTATTCATTCCTTTAAGTAAGTGCCTTTAAATCTTCTAAGAAGTGATATTCCAGGTGACTTACTAGGTGTCTTATGGGCTTTTGAAACTCAGATATGCAGTTCAAAATGTTCACAGTACTCTGTTTTTTTTACTTTTAAGTTTGGGAAAAAAATGGAAATAGCACTGCTGAGAGTATTCCCCTAACAGTAAATTTAAAGAAAAAGAAATTAAAGGAAAAAAATAAATTTAAAGAAAAAAAAATCTCACTAGAGGTGAGTCTCTAGTGTAAACAGAGGTTAGGATCCATTTCTTTCCTCAGCATTACAATAATGTTGGAGTATTAAAAGCCAGAGAATACTCTTTGATGGATATTATATAGTGATTGCTATGGCAGCTATTGAAAATTAAAAGAAGTTTCTTTAGTAGTTGAGTTGGACAGATACAAAAAGTAAAGAGAATTCAGTAATTCAATATGTCTATTTTTAAGCGGAATTTTTTTCCCCCTGCATATTTATAGAGTTGCATTTTCCCATCCCATTACCATGTTAAGTCAAAACAACAAACCTTCCATCCCTCATTTGGGAAATCAACTAAAAAGCCATGAGACACAATCACAGAGAGAGGACAGGAGCCCCCTTTCAATTCTTTGTTGAGTGATTTGATGACAACCAAACCTTAACTAACAGCTCCATCGCACAGACAAAGAAAACAAAAAACCCCAATCCTATAATACTATTTGAAGTAAGTCACTGTAACACGATTTTTGTTCCAAACCCATCAATATTTGGAAAGCGGGGATAGCTAAGTGGCAAAAACTGTCCATCAATCAGAAAGAAGATGTGTATCACTGTCTGTTTTCAAGTTTTCTCTTTAGATAGGACAGTTATGGGAGCGCTTACAAAGCCCAACCTTGGCAAAGTGTGCACAGAAGATGCAAATGGCACCAGCAGACCTGGCTGTGGAGGCAACACAAGGGAGGAAGAGAAGCATAAAAGAAGACTGAATATCTTAACTGTGGGGAGAAAGAAGAGGATTCGAGAGCAGCGGTCAAAACCTGATTTGATGCTGTCAGAAGTCATTCCTCTAGGGGTGCATCCCTGCCAGAGAGGGCTGCCTCCTGGCCAGAAGCCGAGCTGAGCCTATACTCAACAAGGTAACAGATGTTGTGGGGAGCAATAAATAAACCCTACATCTCAGCGTGCATATACAAGTTTGTAGACAATTTCTTAACATTTTGGAAGTGTTTAGTATTGTGGTGTATCTTATGTATTACTTATGGTAGTGAACCTGCACTTATAGTTCACTGGCTGCCAGTTAATTATGTGTCACTGAGAAATCAATAAACTGCCTTCATCTGAAGTTGATCTAATGATATTCTAGCAATGTCATCTCCAATTTCCAGACTTCAAAAACATTGGTAAAAAAGGCTGAATTGCAATTGAAAGAGAGTTTATTGACCAGGATTTCTACCTCCCAACTGAATAAACCAGATTTTGAACTTAGAGCA
>NW_009713290.1:28785-44321 GCF_000703405.1 Apaloderma vittatum | reverse complement strand
TTCTTTTCCTCCTGCTTCTTTCAACCACTGCATCTTGAATTACATTCTGACCATAGCCCTACTTCTGAGGCAAAGCCAGAAATGGCCTGAGCAGCTGATACCTAGGGTATGTTGCAATAGAAGATGGGAAAGATTGTTCTATTCTCATATGCAGATGAAGGAATTCAGCTGCAATCTCTCACTTCCAACAATGTTTTTAATACTCAGGTATTTTAGAAAAGGGGAGCTGGCTCATGTACATTTAATAGTTTCATAGCATCAATTATTTTGTATTCTCCTGGAAGGAGAATTTTGGAAATAGGAACATCATCTTTCAGTGTTTTAGGAGGGAAGGCTGCCTGTCCATCCTTTTTCTGACAAATGAGCTGGGCATCTACAGGGATGTCTTGGCCTGCTTATCCCTGATAGGGGTTAGGGTCAAGGTGATTCGTTTTGATCGCAAAGGTGAAATTAAGACACAAACGGTGTCAGATGTCACAAAAGTAAAACCCTTTATTGACTAACAACCACTGGAGAGCGATAGGAAAGAGAGGTAAGGAAAAGGAAAAGCAAAGCAGTAAAAGTTCAAGATAGCAAGAAGTATAGCTACCACCACAGATCCAGCGACGTCTCGCAGGTCCACCTGTTTCGATTCGGTGGGGGAGATCTCCAAAGAATGGCTGTTCACGGTGGCATTATATAGTGTTCCAAGAGCCGCTTTGACCGTTCTCCGCCTGGTTAGCGCATGCGTATGAGGGTTGTCAGGAGCGATCTTCACCCCCCCCAAGGTCGCTTCCATCAGGGGAGCACGCATAAGTGCCCAGAGAGCCCATTTTCGTCTTGCAGGGCAGCCACCCTATCAGCAGTTACACCTGGTGGGCTTGCAAACCGGTGGGCTTGCAAGACAGCCGCTGTATCAGGTCCAGAAGTTGTTGTTCAGAACTTCGAGCCCTGTGGCTTATCTGGGCTGGGCCCTTAAGTTGTATCAGTAGTCAAGTCAAGTCCTGTGGCTTATCTGGGCTGGGCTCCGAAGTTGTTGTTGTTTGGAACTTATCAGTGGTCCAAGCTTGCAAACAGCAGCCTTGAAGTTTCTTTGCGGGCAATTTCAACATAGTATTTTCTTCAGCAAGGTTGAGACAAGCATTTTTAACACAGTCTTTTCTTCAGCAAGGTTGAGACAAATGTTTTAACACAGTCTCTTACAGGGGAATATAACTCATCTGGTAGACTTTAGGATCATAGCCTGTATATTTAAAATACCCTCCTCTTACTCACAATGAATTTAGAGAAAAACATTTGAAAATTAGAGATCTTCTAGGACCATGTATAGGGAAGACAGATTTTATCTTCCCCAGCAAGCCTCTGAATTTAATTCAAATGTCTTTTGAAGAACATTCTGATTTTCCTTGAGTGTTACTTTATTTCTTGTTAGCAAGTGGATTACTAGCAGATGTTCAGCAAACTGTCTGTGCTTATTATTTACCTATTCCTTCTAGAATTCTTCTTTTCACAGTAAAATAAAGAGCAAACATTACTTATAAAATGATGAGACCAGCAGCTTCTCAAAAATGTAATAGTTAAGAAGCTAACCCAAACATTTCAGAATGTTTTTTTTCATGTATTTAGAATTTAAAAACATTACAAAAAACTAGGAATGATGAAACAAGATCACAGGAATACCTAAATTCTTACCAATTCCAAATACTCAAGGATCCTGAGGGCTCCTGAATGTTGGGAACTTTTCCAGAAAAAAGTTTAGTGAGCCAACAATGTACCCTCACAGCCAAGAAGTTCAATGGCATTCTGGGATGCATTAAGAGTATGGCCAGCAGGTCTCCAGAGGCCATCCTCCCCTTCTGCTCTGCCTTGGTGAGGCCATATCTGGAATATTGTTTCCAGTTCTTGACTCCCCAGTTCAAAAAGCAGAGGAAAGAGACTCCAGCAGAGAGACACTAAGTCAATGAGAGGACTGGAGCATCTACCATACTAGGAAATGCTGCGAGAGCTGGGTCTGTTTAGCCTGGAGGAGAGGAGGCTGTGGGAGGATCTCATCAGTGCTTATAAATATCTAAAGAGCAGGTGTCAGGAGGATGAGGCCAGACTCATCTCAGTGGTGTCCAGTGACAGGACAAAGGGCAATGGTCACACACTGGAAAACAGGAGGTTTAACCTAAACATTAGCAAATACTTTTTCACTGTGAGGGTGACGGAACACTGGAACAGGCTGCCCAGAGATGTGGTGGAGTCTTCATCTCTAGAGACCTTCAAAACCCGCCTGGGCATGTTCCTGTGGGATCTACTCTAGGTGATCCTGCTCTTAGCAGGAGGGTTAGACTAGATGATCTCCAGCATTCTCTTCCAACCCCCTACTATTCTGTGATTGTGTAATGTAAACAGATACAGAGATGCATCTGAACCTATTCATGTATTTAGATATTTTTTTCTCTGCAACCTTGAAGTTGAGAACACATTTAACAAAGAAGAAAGCAGCGACATCTGCAAGATCAGTAGAATCTAGATGTGAAAACCAGCAGCTGCTGAGAAATATGTAATGCCATCAAGAGTCCTGGCAACTGCTTGCCACACTACTCTTGAAAACCCAGACATTTTCTTATAATTCTGTTCTGTGTTCATTAGAATAAAATGCATACAGGAGTGAGATGCAAAAGGTACTTATTTTTGAATGTTAGCTCCTCTATGTTTTCATTTGAATATGAACACATTTCTAGAGAGCTCTAGTCTTTCTTGTTTTGATAGGTCTCTTGAGGGTCTCAGAGACTGTTAATTGAAGCATTTCACCAAGCTGACATGGTAAAACAACATTATTTTAACATTTTGACATGAAGTTGATGACATTAATCCCGTGACTCGGGAAATGCATCTTTTGGAAACTGTCTTCAGTTTGACAGTAAAAAATGATCATGCTTTGGATGAAATAAAAATAAAAGATGGAGCATTTTTTTCTCTTTTTTTTTTTTTAATAAACAGAAATCTTCAGGTATTAAGAAAAACAATCTTAAAACCCAAACTTTATATGCTTTGTAGTTTCTCTCATGTAAAAACTAAGATATTGCGATCCTGATTCCCTTGTGAAGGAAAATTGGGAAAAAGAGTGGAAGAAGGCAGGAAGTTTCCAAAGTGGATTAGCCACCAGGAGCAGCAACTGTTTCCATCAGTAACAGCTCTGTCCTCAAGAGCTTTCAGCTCTGTCTCTTACTTATGTTCACCACCAAATTAACACCCAACCTGAGGGTGCAGAAATCTCTGCGGAAGCAGCAGATGTGATGTTTTCCCCCTTTCTTCTTCCCAAAAAGGATCAAATATCTTTCTGAATACAACGCAAAACTAAAAGCTCTATCTTTCATTCCTCTTTGCGTATACTCAGGCACCCTGTAGGGAATTTTTGAGAGGTAAAGAGGGAGAGTTGCTTCATTTCTCACCACTGAATAATCTAAGATCATCTGTATATGAAGATCTTATGAATGCATGCTGAAGAATTATTAGGCCGATCATTATTTCAGTGTTGTTGTAGTAAAATTTAGACTTCCATTATAAATAGGAGAGAAAAGAGGTCCACTGAACTGTGATCAAAATTTCACTAAGTTCAAAATAGGGAACTGAAATTTTCTCCATTAGTTTATTTAAAAATTAATAATATAAAACTTTTCAAATCTATCTCATGTAACTATAGAACCCGACTTCCTCTGGATCTAAAGAAGTACTTCATAAAGCTTTTTAACATTATATTTTCGTTGCATTTATTAAATCTAGTTTTGTGTCAGCTTGCACAAAAAAGTCTTATTATCATACAACAACTCTAACAAATGTAACTATCAGAAATACTTGACAAAAATGCCTCTTTTAATAACAACACAAGATAAGAATGATAATTGTCATCTTTTCTCTGTTTTTTTTTCTGAAATATAAGCATCCAGTTCATATATAAGGAAAGAATACAAAGTATACGAACACATTTTTAATCAGCAATTCAAGTATTATCTTTCCAATCATATTTGATTTATGAGTTAATATATGTCTCACGTTATGAGTAAATAAACAAATAATCAACTCCCGCTCCTGATGGGTCTTAATTTTGAATATAACTAAGTGCTGGTGAAACACACACTTAAAGGGAGCATCTTGTGCAATGAATACTTTCCATTATTTTAATATTGAACCGTTTACCATATTTCTGGAGAATTACAAGTAGAAAGCGTTTAGCCATGAACTATGTCAGTTAAAAATCTGATCCAAAAATTTTTGCTGTTACAAATTTCATGCAATATTCTTATGAAAAACTATTTGGCCTCTGAAAAAGAAAAAAAAAAGAGAAAACAAGGATGCATTTGTCAGCAATACTCTTTGTAAAACATCAGTTGGTAGTTGATAAAAGCAAGGCTTCAATTCAATACAAATAATAGTGGTAATTAGGAAAGCATCTTATGGAAAAGAAACAGAAGTCTGCTAGAGGGACCAGACCATATTAGTGTAATACATTCCAAGTCTTCCTATTCCTACCAACATTATTTTAAGTATGTTGAATCCTCAACACAGTTTGCTTTTCAAATGCATTATGACTACTAGGCCATCAGATGAGCTCTGAATATAATTGGTGTAGAATCATAGAATGGTTTAGGCTGGAAAATACCTTAAAGATCACCTATTTCCAACTCCCCGCCATGGGCAGGGACACCTCCCACTAGACCACATTGCTCAAAGTCCTATCTAGCCCAGCCTCAAACATTGCCAGGGAGGAGGCAGCTACAACTTCTCTGACAACCTTTTTCAGCACCTCACCATTCTCACAATGAAGAATTTCTTCCTTAATCTAATCTGAATCTACTCTCCTTCAGTCGAAATCTGTTAGCCCTTGTCCTATCACTATATGCCCTTGTAAAGGTCTATCTCCAGCTTTTGATTTGATTTACTTGATGCAATTTTTTCCAGATCTTCTGGCAAAATACTCTGAGAAAAATACTGTTAAAATAAAAGTGTCCTGATATTGAGAAACCAGTGTCAAGATAAGCTACTGTGCCAGATGTGGCAGAATGCAGATTTAATGTCTCCCCTTCTTATTTTAAATCATTCATCAGTTTCATCAGCTAGTATATTTTGATTTTTGATCCATATGGGATGATAAAATGGACTCAGTTAATACATTTAGATAATTGATTGTCAATTATCTCCCTCTCTGGTAGACGACTGGTAGATGTCTGGTAGACGATTACTTGTCAGGTGGACAAGGTGTCAACCATATGTGTATAGTGCCATCTAATGCCATGGGGGAATTCAGAGATGTTATGCTCTCATGGTCTTCAACTTCTGGAAAGGTTAAGGATACTAAAACTTTCAATGATTAACAGAAAATTTAAATGAAAATTGTTCCTGAAGTAACTGGAATATTTTTCTGAAGTAGCTATTATCGAATATACTTTTCTTGCTTTTACAAAGATGTGTCTATTTTAAAGCATAACATTTTAAAATATTTTAAGTACAATTGAGTGATATGTAGGTCAATAATTCTTACTGCTCTATATTAAAATCTAAACATTTTGTTAAGTTAAATACAAGTTAGAGGGGTCTAGAGACAGACGTCTTGGCAGAATATCAAGAGAAGGCAGCAGAAATGACCATGGGTTGTTGTCATAGGAAGATACACGGTATTTTGGGTTTTTTATTAAGTAGCTTCTGGTACAGGATGTAGTTTAGGCTAACATTCCCTTATCATCTAGTTATATTTAATAGTGTTTACTATTATTTACTCTATGAAAATTCATCTGAAGATACATGACCTGTTTGATGCTTTCCAAAAATTCCTGTTTTCCTCCCTTTGACATATGATTCCTTTGATTTCCCTCACAGTATTATTTCCCTCTTTAACTCTTTCTCCTCATCTCTTATGATGCATGAGTCATCTAAGCATCATTTTCTCCTAGCTATCTTTGCAGTATTTGGCTTCGCAGCAGGTTCACACAGGATCAGGCATCTAACTATGACCTTAAAGCTTATGTATTTTCTCATAAAGAATTATATCAAACTGTTCCAATCATGCAGAACGTTATGTATTTGTAGAGAGTTACAACATTTTATGCTGCCTATATCTAATCCTATAGCAAGTGTTCCTATATGTTTTTTTTTTTCTAAACCTGACATTCTCTTAACACAGCCCAACTGCCATGAGATACATTGCAGTATTATACCTAACCATGGTATGTACCAGCATGATTCCAGACTAGAGAAAATATCAGTTGGTCATATTTCTGTCACCAAAATGCATTGTATGTTACGAAAAAAAAAAAATAACAAAAGATTAGCTGTCTCATATCAGCTGACTCTCTTACTTGGGTCCCAGTAAGCTGGAGGCTTTACAAAAGGTTCCAGAAAATGATAAATGGCAAAACTTCTTCCATATTTTCTTTTTGTCTGCTTTATAGAAATCTGTAGGTATGTGGCTAAAGAATGAATAACTTAAATCTATGAGCAGAGAAAACTAATTCATTCCAGGAAATTTCCTTTGACTTTTACTATAGCCAATTTTTACTGGCTGGTAACCAAGCCGTAGTTGAAATCTTGACTCCAAACACTGTGTGGTAGCGGAGTGAGTTTCCTATACTTGTCAGGCACAATGTTAAACTCTGAGAACTGCTCCTTTTCTGTACGTGAATTATTCAAATTAAAATAGGCATAAATACCTATATGTACCCTGTGCTTAAGAATTAACACATGGACAACAGCAGAAATATGCATGCCACTTCATGACGCAAACTGGTGCTCAAAAATCTGCTGTTAAAGAGATACTAGACCTCCCTCAGGAAACATATTTCAGTAATTACTTATGATTCACCTTTGTTGGCACATCTAGATACCTAAAAATTTGTTCTCATTTTCCTCTTTATATTATTCAACTCCCAGTTCCTTTATCCTTTACTCATGTCATCAGACTTTCTAGACTTGTGACAACTGTTTTTCACTTGACTTTACCTCCTGTTTACATCAGTTTTAAAGAGCTGAAGATAGACAAGGTACTCCAGCTGAGACCTTCTGAAAGCTCAGTAATGAAAGGATTATTTATTGCCCTATAGATGTACACCTGCATATAAATCCCTCTATGGGATTTTCTTATTGCTGCAGCGCAGTATTTCTGGTTCATGTTTAAATATGATTTGCTATTACAGCCAGGATATTTTCTGCTATTTAGCCAATTGTTCCCAATCCTGCATGAGTAACTATTTCTGCTGGAGTATAGTCTCTTGTACTTGTTGAATTCTGACTGTTTTCAATTAAATGGTCTACAGTTTGACAAGGTAATTTTAAATTTGAAGTCATCTTTCAGCAGCCTCTCCCATCTTGGAAGCAACTACAAATGTAATTAGCACAATCTCTGTTCTTTCATCTTGCTTATTAGTGAAATATTCACCTCTGCAAAATCTCACTTGCACATGCTTCCATTCTGGTACATTAATACTTACTCTCCTAAAAAGGTTTGTCCAGTTGTTGGATTGATGCTGCAGTGCTTCCATCTAAACAACATTTCCACAGATTCTTATGATATTTAGCAGATGTGATTTGCTTTTTCCTGGTCCAGATTGAACATTACTCATTTAATTGCTTTTCTTCTAGATGTTTGGAGTTCATTCATTTGTTCCAGTATTTTCCTAGAGCTCAAAATTAATCTTATAAAATCTGCAAGACAGAAATTCCTATTTTTTTTTCTTTCTGAAGAGAGACCCAGTCTTCAGTTTTCTTTATTGTTCCTGAATATTCACACACAATGCTATGATCACTGAGATTTCGTTAGCCAGTTCTGTTAGTAACCTGGAATGTGCTTTAACACACCCATCAAAACTGACACAAAATAAATACATCTCTTAATTTTATTTGCTATTTGAAGTACAACATCTGCTGTTCTTTTTACATTAATATTTCAGTTTTCACTTTGTCTACTGTTTTAATCTTGTATCCAGACTACCTACTCGTACAATATTCCCTATGCTTACTTTGATATTTTTACTCATCAGGAAAACACCACCTTGTTCTGCATGATATAACTCTGAAACACTGTATTTGAATGGATAATGCTCATACACAGGGATAGTATTACTCCTTTCATTCCTATTGCACTATGCTTTCATGTAAATAGTATAAGAGCTTAAAATGCTTTAAAAATATCTAATTTCCATGCAAATTGCCTGCAGTATTGTTTGCTCACAGGATGCAATTCTTATCCTCTGATAGAAGGCCAGTAGCAAATCTCATTTCAATTTGTCAGCTATTTTGGTACTTGGCATAATCAGACTGCTGTCTGTGAATGTCTTCTGGATCTGCACTTTGGAGACAGGTAATGATAACAGACATACTCACATACAGCCTTTCACCCAGGAGGATACAGAAAATATTGTAGAGAACATAGTTTGAAAAGTATTTCCATTTCAGGATTGTTTTATCTACTGTAATGAAATGAACTGTGGCAACCGTTAAAGAATCTCACTCCATGAATAAATAAGAGAATAAACAAACACAAATATTCAGTGTTGTCGTGGATTAGGGCTGGGCCGGCCACTAAACATGGACAGACATTCCCTAACCCCTTTTACCCCTTTTCTCCCTCCAAACGGGAAGGACAAAGGAATGAGGCAGAGAGACCTATGGGTTAGAAAAGAAAAAACTAGAACAGCTTTAACGAAACAATAATGGAAATAATAGTGAAATGATGAAAATAAAGAACTATATACAACTATATATAAGCCCAATATCGAACGAAATTTCTCTCTCCGCAATAGCAATCCCCACTGATGCTGTAGAGCAGGCAGCACTGGGCAAGCCCCAGGCTGAGCGGCAGCGGGAGCTGGATAAAGGGAGCTGGATTCGGAAATTTAGGATGGCGATCAAAAGCAGAAGGTCAGATGGAGTCCTCCCTTTCAGAAAAAGGGCCATTGCAGAAAAAGGGGTAGAAACTCTTGTGATCACTCAGTTTATACTAAATACGATATATATTGTTGGTCACTTATCCTGTCTATTACTCCCTGGAGGTGCAACCTTCTACTTGCGACCCCTCTTACTACCCAGCACCCCCAGCGTGGCACACAAGAGCCAGCAGTGGCCTTGGTCACTATGGGAATAAGTATAAGCAAGAGCCTTTTTACATCCCAGTCCCAGGCAGTAACTGAAAACATCAGGTGTTATCACAGCCAGTAGCACATACTGTCTGCAAGAACACGCTGCCAACTTCAGAACATGCGGCCTCTTGGAAGAGACTAAACTGGAATGTAAAAATCACTAAACAGAACTGGGATTTTTAGCTAAAACCAGGACATGTGTTTTCCTAGAATCATGGAATGCATTGTGTTGGAAGAGACCTTTACAGGTCATCTAGTCCAACCTCCCTGCAGTGAGCAAGCATGTCTTTAAATCAGGTTGCTCATCAAGCAACCTGAACCTGGCTTGCCCATCAAGCCTGACCCTGAATGTCTCCAGGGGATCAGCCTCCATCACCTCTCTGGGCAACCTGTTCCAGTGCCTCACCACCCTCATCGTAAAAAACTTCACCCTAGTACCTAATCTAAATCAACCCTGCTCTAGTTTAAAACCATTGCCCCTCATCCTATTGCTACATGCCCATGTAAGCAGTCCCTCCCCAGCTTTCCTTTAGCCTCCTTCAAGTACAGGAGGGCAACTATAATGTCTCTCAGGGGCTTTCTCTTCTCCAGGCTGAACAACCCCAACTCTCTCATTCTGACTATAGGGAATTTGAGACATCTGGTATCATGTATTATCCAGAATAGTCTAAGAGTATTTAGTTAATTTTATGACTTTGTCTTCCCTTGCGTGAATCAAAGGCAGTATGGGAGCTGTTGAGTAGCGATGAAACTGAAGTACTGAAACACTAGTCACAAGTTATTCTGAAACACTGTATGCAAAGTATTTAGGAACAAGCATGTGGACTTGTCTGAGTACTGCCTTGAAATGATGAATGACTACTAAAGAGATATATAGAAAAGCAGCTATCATTTCCAGATAAGTTTTCACTAAACAACCCTTGTCCCTGAAACAGCCCCTTCCCCCCCCCGCCCCAAACAATCTGGCCAATGAGATGATCAAAGGGATTTTAGGAACCTGTAGTATTCAGTGGTTTATGGGAGGATAAAAATAAGTAGTCAGTGATTATGTCCTGTGAAAGGTAATAGCAAGAACATGAAGACCTGAGTTGACAGAGAGAAGGGCCAAGAGCACTTAAATTTGAGTTGAGAGATTAAGTTAGGTTGGTCAAACTAACCTTTCGGTATGTCAGTCATGTCATGAAAAAACAGCACATTTAGTCTTCACTACTACTATTTTCTGAACCATCTAATTAGTCAGGTACAAAGATATTGATATTATATTCTTTATAGATGAGGACTTCAGGAAGATTCTTTTTCAATGCTTTTGCCAAGAACAGTAGAAGATAGGCTCTCTTAAAATATAATTTTCTTCTGAAACTTGAAGTATTTGGAAGTCTTCCAGAAGCCCTGCGCTGCCTTGACACCAACACCTTGAAAGCAACAACATGGATTAAGGGTGAAGAAATATATACTGTTTCCTTTTGATGTAGATATGTTCTCCACGTGGAACGGAGGGCAGCATGGGTGTTGGAGTGGTGACTAGTCCTAAGTATTTCAGAAAAATTACCACATCTTTTATCTAGAAATAGAAAATGGAGAGTAATCACATACCAGAGGCAAAAGTAATTGGATTTTAAACATGGACTAGACAAACAAATTGTGTTTTAATGAACATTTAACCTATTTATAGGTCCTTTCCTTCTATGACAATATGTAGCACCTCCTATTGGGATTGCTATTACCACAGTGGGTTTTCTCAGTGTAACTCCAGGCACCATGCTTAGTATGATAGCCTTTTTACATTGTGCTCTTTCATGTGGTCTGTTGATGGAGGAATTCCAGCAGCTTTCTGCTGAGAGTTTTCTATAAAAGAACAATGATTGCTTTGTTGGGGAACAAAAAGACCTATTTAGAGAGGTGAGTTCTCATAAGCCAGCCCAGCAGAGTGGAAGCTGGGCGAAGATGATCAAACAACTTTTCAGTATTCTTTATGGATTCTGCACTGTGTTATAATTTGCATTAACATAAATTATAACTTCTGAACATTCTAAATTGTCCTGAATAGGGGAAATAAAAGTACAGCTATGTTTTATTCAGGTTAATTTTCTACTCCTTTAATTTTGTGTTTTATGAGGGTAATATAACTAAATATTTCTCAAGTATTTCTGTAAATGGAAAAAAAGCAGCAAAAAACCTGGAAAAAAAGGCTTGTGACTACTGGTGGAATAGAAAATGCAGAAAAGAGAAGGCAAAGTGATGAACTCCTTGTAAGACTAGATAGAGAGCATGGGAATGTAAGTTTGTGGATATGACTAGTCATCTTGAATATTTGAAGTCCTTTAGTAATGTAAGAATTAAAAAGTAAGTGGCATGCCTTTTCAGGGAGCGGGATGTCATTTGAATGTTTACAACTCACTTCCCTAGAAGGCAAGATGGCATAACTCTGCCCATCACCTTCTGACTTACCCTGGATAAGCTAGGTCAATATGGAGGCAGAGACATCATGACTAATGGGGCCCTTAATACAAAGTATGGCCCTTGCACCTGAAGCATTGCAGTCAATGAGAAGTAGAGTAGAACATGAAACTTTGATGATGGGGTGCTGAACTTCATGAGAGTTTGTTGGCTAAACTGCATGTGTTCTCATGCTTAAGTCGTATCTTTGTCTGCATATTTGTACAAGACCAACGCACTTCAGAGAAACAGATTTATTTTTTCTGCCTGTTATCAGGACTTCCTTTCCAGTACAAATTGTTGAAAGGTTATCATCAGTTTTATGTCTTGAACAGATAACTGATTCTCAGAATTCAACTTCAAAACTAAAAGGGAACCTGTCATACAGTTTCATACCTTATTTTCCTCCCATATCTAGAGTTATGGCTAACCATATACTAGCTTGAAGGGAAAACATTTTTCATGTTTAAACTAAGAATTATCTGGTACTCCTTAGGCATGTGAAAATTATTTTTATAGGAAACTTTGAGGTATCTGAGCACCAGGACCATCCTCCAGTAAAAAGCACAGTATGATTAAGGTATCTGCGTTAGGAACTGTTATACTGTAACTTAAAGGATTTTATATCCTTTCTGAAGTTATATTAAAATTCTAGGGGATCTATGCACTCTTACTTAGTTTTACTGCAGTATTGAACTTTAGCTAAGACTTCAGAATATTTAGAAAATAAAAGTACTGCATGTACAATTTAGAATAGGTACAAAATTAATCCATGTTGAACACAGGATAAATCTTACTGCTCCTTTTCTGCTGAAGAAAGGTGAACCACCTGTTTTTGACTGCTGTTCTGGTATAGTTAGGTTGGGATACATGAAATTTTGAAAGAAAGCTATTTATGAGATGTTGGGGTCTGTTTTGGCTTTTTTCCTGAGATAATATTGAAATTCCCTAAGGAGATTTATAATGTGTGTGCCAGAGATATTCACTGAATTGTTAATGACTTAGTGGGTATAGTGTTTCTGAAGGTACTTGCTTGAAAGCAGAGATTGTGACTAGCTTACTAAGCAGTGAGCAGGAAAATGCATGAACTGAGAAACATTTCTCAGCAAAGGTGTTTTCCTCCCACCACGCACAAAATAAAGTCAAAAGCCTATTAAAAATGTATAGACATAGGCATCTTGAAAGGATCTAAGGCTATGGAGAACATTTTTGTAGTTGCTCTTTTCTCAGAAAGAGTATGTAAAAAGTGCTCACACACAAGATTTATAGGGGAAGGTGCTGAGCAAGGGACACAAAGCTCACCGCTGTCTCTGCATAAGTGCAAAATGGGGAAGGTAACATTTGGCAAAGTAAATGAAACTGCAGTATGTAACCCTGCAGACTGTGCAGCGAGTTGTGCTGTAAAATGAAGATATAGCTGAAATGACCCACATTTCCAGTCCCCTGAAAGCCATCTTATCTGGCACGCTGCCGGCCCCAGTCCTTATTCTGCTGGAGTACCCTGTAATTGATACTCAATGTGCATTTAGATTGCAATATTTGGCTACAAAAATCTTCTGCCAATGAACACCCATTAATCTGTGCAGAAGTCCCTACAAAAGGTGTATGGTGTGGTATCTAGCTGGGAAGTGCGGGAATAAAAATTCTAGGAAATCACAACAGAAAAATTCATAATTAAAGAATATGATAGACCAGGTTTGAACAGGAACTTTTCCTAATAATTTCTCACTTCTCACAGTTCAGAAAAGACAGTTCAGAAAGATTCTTATAACTTAGACTTCTTTATTTTCACCAGAAGGACATTAATTTGCTATTTACTGAGTTTCTTTCTTTGTCTATTAGTAAGCCTGGATCACACATATCCACATATCTGCATGACTGAATGAGTTGTGGAGGATTTTTGATGTGTAAATGCAGCCGTGTATTTTTCCAGGATCTTTAAAACTACTCTGAAAACTAAGTAACCTTTTACAAGCAGCATGCAGACCAATCCCCAGCTGCTTACCAGGCAGCTTTGAAGTTGAGGAGGATCCAGACCCCCATGACAGGGTCAGTGGAGAGATTTGGCTCAGAGCGGGGACAGCTGAGGATGGGACACATCACATCTCCTCCCACACCTCTGGGCCTGCCCCTCTGGCATGGGTGCAGGCCTCACCAGGTGTCTGGCTGAAACTATCAGCATCCATCTGCTGCAAAACAAAGAAAAACATTTCATTTGCCTACAGGTATTTCCATCCACTTTTGAAGATCTGCTGACAGCCCAGGGAAGTGTGAGAGCCATATCTCAGCTCAGCATCGATGGCTTCTCAATGCTCAAGCACTCAGTATTATTTCAAAACATTATATAAAAGTGAAAAAAAAAGGATAGATTACGTGTTAGATGACATTTTTACAACTATCTGCATTTTTATACATATATAATATCAGTATATACACATGTATGTACATATGCAGATATAAATATTTACACATATTTCACATCTCTGCTCTAACTGGACGTGTCAAGAAAAGGTTTGAGTACATCAGCCAGCTGAGTGAGACTGCATAATAACCCAAGTTACTTCTTACAGCTTTCTTCTCAGAGGCTCAATACATCCAGCTGTGAGAAGTCACTGCCAAGGTACTTAAGCAGATACTTCTTCCGGTGGAAAAATTCATCAGATTCTGTAATGCTTCTCTTTCAGAACAGTATGTTACCATCTCTTAGTATCTGTTATGCTACCTGCATGTATCTATTGAGACAATTTAAAGGAATATATAAAATGAAGTACTACTTCTTATTAAAAAAATGAAGTGATTTCTCCCTTTTTCATTAAGACCAATAAAGAACAATATAAAGGTTACAATGTAAAAGGTGTCTTGAAATCAGCAGGATACTTGATAAGTCTAATCTCATTAGAAGAAAACCCAAGGAATTAACAAAAATTATATACAATTTAAAAAAAAATAATATATATCTCTCTCCAAGTATTTTACCTATATTTAATAAACAGGCAGGCAGGTACACGTGAAAATAGGAGCTCTATGTGTATGCCACATTTAAAGGCTTCCTCAAAAGACACTTGGGAAGAAAAAAAAAGAGATTCCAAAAGAGAGGAAGAACACAGGTACTGGAGCCTTCAGGTGAACTTCCAGTGATTCTCATCCAGCTCTGGATATGGTGCAGCTCCTGTTCCTCACTGCCAAGGGACAGGGCCTGGTGCGCAGAAAGATTCTATGCAAATGTATACTATATATAATAACCAAATAATTTCAGTATCTGACATTGAGGTATTATAATAAAATAAACTAGAAAATGAAGATAAAGCAAAAATTAACCTGCTTTCTCCACTTCTTTCCTGATAATTAGAGAGATTACCACTAAATTAGGTCTATTAGCACTTAATTAGCTCATATTCTGTTATCAGATTATGCCTCCCAAGAAAATTGCTGATGAATCCTCATTCCCTGATGAAGCTCAAAGCAAATTGAGAGGCCTTGTACTGAGCTTTGCATGTCTTTCTTCCTTTCTTTCCCAGTAAAGCAACAAACCTTGTCTTCATTTCTGAACTGCTAAGTTATTTTACTGCATGGGAGGTGAAATATCTCAGACTAGTAGCCCCAGTGTAATTTTTCAGGATGACACTGAAAAAATATCAACATTAAAGAGTTACCTTCCAAGAACACCAAATATTTTAACTTCATTTGTAAACAGACCTTGAGTTCCATAAATATAGAAACTTTCCCTTCCTCCTATAAAACAAACATCTGATATCTATTATACTTTGTCTATCTTTTTTCCTATCTTTCTCATTTAAAATAAATGTCAATTGTATTTACCTGCCACTGATATAAAAACAAAGACTTATTAACATGGAAATGGTCCCTTGGTTCATTTCCAGCATCTATGCCAGAGAAAAAAATAAAATAAAAAGCAACATAAAAACAACTCCCACTGAAACTGCCACAGGAGTCAATAAATGGATCTTATGATGATGAAATGATCCATAATGTGTTAAAATCTGC
>NW_009713290.1:876-28744 GCF_000703405.1 Apaloderma vittatum | reverse complement strand
CTCATTTATACACTCTTCTATTCAGTGGATAATATTAATAAATAGCATTTTTTTTTAGTCATAGCTAAAGAATGGAGAGTAGAATCAAACAGAAAAACACACTTACTGAAGCAGGAGTTTTATTAAGGAAATCTTAAAAAGAAGTTCTTGGGCCTGCCTTATTTCTATCTTTATTCTGAATTTTACATAGTGTTCCTCTCAGGATATGCATTGGATGGTAGTTTTACTAACTGTGAAAACTGCAAACACAAATGTTCTTCCAAGAAGGTGACACAGCTGACAGCCCAGCTGAAGTGCCTCTACACAATCACATGCAGCAGGGGCAACAAAGTGGAGGAGCTGGAAGCTACCACGCTGCTAGAAATCTATGACATAGTGGCCATTACTGAAACTTGGTGGGATGAATCCTATGACAGATGTGTGGCTATCAATGGCTACAAGCTGTTCAAAAGGGACAGGTGAGGAAGGAGGGGTGGAGGTGCTGCCCTCTATGTTAAGAAGTAGAGAGAGTATGAAGGAATGTCCCTAAAAAATAGCCAAGAGTAAACTGAAAGCTTATGGATAGGGCTTAGAGAGTGAGGCAACAAGGGGAACCTTGTGGTTGGTGTCAATTATAGGCCTCTCAATCAAGGCAAACCTACTGACAAAGTCTCCTTACTCCAACAACAGGAGGCATTGAACTTGTAGGCTCTTGTCCTGCTAGGGACTCCTGCAGAGCCTCAACTGTATCTTCTTAAGCTGGGAAATAGACAGCCCTACCTGAGGGGATGTGATACTAGACCTAAAGGTTACCAAAGCAAGTGAGCTCATCAGGGATGTCAAGACTGGAGACAGCCTGGGCTGCAGTGATCACACACTAGGGAAGTTCACATTCTTAAGGGGCAGGAGTCAGATGAGGACCATAGTCAGGACCCTGAATTTTTGGAAAACAAGCTTTCAGCTCTTCAGGAAGTTAGTCAGTAGGACCCCAGGGATACGGTCCTCGGGGACAAGGCAGCAGAACAGAGCTGAGAGATCTTTAAGGACACTTTGGAAGGGAAAAGACCAGCCTGGCTGAGTCAATATCTGCTGGTCAAATTAAAAGGCAAGAAAGAACTGCTCAGGCAGTTCAAGCAGGGACGAGTATCCTGGGAAGAGCATAGGAAAACCCCCCAGTTGTGTAGGGATGACATAAGGAAGGCCAAGGTGTGGCTGGAGCTGAACTTAGCAAGGGATGCAAAGAATAACAAGAAGCGTTTCTACAGGTATGTCAACCAGAAAAGGAAGTTAAAGCAAGCAAACCCTCCCAATGAGCAAGAATGGCAAGCTAGTAACAACAGAAGAGGATAGGGCTGAGGTTCTCAACAACATTTTTGCCCCAGTCTTCACTGGCAACTCCTGTCCTCACATCTCCTGAGCTAAAGGACCACAAACCAGGGACCAGGGCGACAAAGTCCCTCCCACTCTAAGTGAAGAGAAGTCTCGTGACCACCTGAGGAACCTGAACATATACAAGTCTATGGGACCTGAAAAGTTGCATCCCAGAGTCCTGAAAGAGTTGGTTGATGTAGTTGCTAAGCCACTATCCATGATATTTGAAAAGTCATGGCAGTCAAGTGAAGTCCTTGGTAACTGAAACAAGGGAAATATTACATCTGTTTTTAAAAAGGGTGGAAAGGAAGACCCTGCGAGATACTGACCTGTCGCCTCACATCTGTTCCTGGGAAGATCACGGAACAGATCCTCCTAGAAGATCTGCTAAGGTACATGGAGGACAGGGAGGTGATTCGAGACAGCCAGCATGGCTTTACTCTAAGGGCAAGTTCTGTCTGACCAACCTAGTAGTTTTCTACGATGGAGTGACTGTATCAGTGGACAAGGGAAGAGCTCTTTGACACAGTCCCCCACAATACCCTTCTCTCTAAATTGGAGACCTATAGATCTGATGGATAAAGAATTGGATGAATGGTCACATCCAGAGGGTACTGGTCAGTGACTTGATGTCCCAATGGAGATGGGTGACAAGTGCTGTCCCTCAGGGGTTCGGTATCTTCATTAATGATAAAGACAGCAGGATCCGGTGCACTTTGACGTACATCTGCATGTTTGCAGATGACATCAGGCTGAGTGGTGCAGCTGATATGCCAGAGGGATAGGATGCCCTCTAGAGGGACCTGAGTAAGCTGGAGAAATGGGCCCATGTGAACCTCATGAGGTTCAACAAGGCCAAGTGTAAGGTCCTGCATCAGGATTGGGGCAATCCACATTATCAGTACAGGCTGGAGGATGATGTAATAAAAAGCAGCCCTGCAGAAAAGACTTGGGCTGTTGGTGGACTAAAAGCTGAACATGAGCCAAAAATGCATGCGCACATCTAGGCTGCATAAAAAGAAGTGTGGCCAGCAGATTGAGAGGTCATTCTGCCCATCTAGTCTAATCTGATGAGACCTCACCTGGAGTACTGTGTCCAGCTCTGGGGCCCTCAATACAACAGAGACATGGACCTGTAGGAGCGGGTCCAGAGGAGGGTGACAGAAATAGTCAGACAGCTGGAAACCTCTCCTACAAGGACATGCTGAGAGTTGGGGTTGTTCAGCCTGGAGAAGAGAAGGCTCCAGGGAGACCTTATTACAGTTTTTCAGTACATAAAGAGAACCTGTAAGAAAGACAGTAGCAATCTTTTTACTAAGGCCTGTTGTGACAGGACAAGGAGTAATGTTTTAAACTAAAAGAGGGTAGATTTAGACTGGATATAAAGAAAAACTTTTTTACAATGAGGGTGGTGAGTTACCAGAACAGGTTTCCCAGAGAGGTGGAGGTCCCATCCCTGGAGACATTGAAGGTCTGGCTTAATGGGTTCCTGAGCAACCTAATCTAGTTAAATATGTTCTTGCTCACTGCAGGGAGGGGTTGGGCTAGGTGACTTTTAAAGGTCCCTTCCAACCCAACGCATTCTATGATTCTATGATGACCGAGCTGCATGGTTACTAACGTGTGTTATCATTTCTGCTAAGAAAGATTAAGAGCCAACATGTTAAGGCTCAGGTGAGCTCTTATGCCTGCAGCTGGCACCAAGGCAGGGTCATGGATCATGTAACGAGTTGAAGCTCCAGAACATGATGAACTGACCCATTGAATTCCAGAAAAATGTAGGGGCCGAGGGCAGATGAGAGACCCTAGAGCTGCCAGTCTCACTCCTGCCTGCAAAGGCAATACCAGCAAGACAGTGGCACCTATTTCCTGCCCCACTTCTCACTTGGCTATTGTGGGAAGGGATGAAAATTATTATGCGTTACTGACAGTTACTAAAATCTAAAAGTAAATTGTGATAAATATAGATGGGAGGCAATACAGAGTTTAGCTGTTTCTCTTTAAAGTACTTGAGACACGTTAATATATTCAGGAGGAAAGCTACAATTTTCTGTATTATATGTATTTTTTCCAGGGCAGGGTGTGTGTGTGAGAATAAGATTCTTATAGAGTGAAAGTATAGCTGCTGAAATATAGCTGCCTGATCTGAAGTTCATTTCATGCCAACTTGCCTTCACAGTGAAAATAGAAAATCCCTGCCTTTCACATGTTTCTGATGGTGTTTGCCGTCTCTCCCTATTTTTTAGCAAAGTGTAATTTGACAGTGGACTAATGTCATGTGTCTGCTGAGAGGCGAGAATATTGAAGAAAGCAAACGCCCCCTAAAAAACTTCAGAGCTTATTTACAATTTATAATGATGATGTATGTATGCAAATATGATAGGAGACATTTAAACTGTGGACAGGATAACCTAAAGAATGCCCTCATGTATGTGCAGATTCCAAATCAAGAGAGATCCTAGAAATATATTTCATATCTGTTACTTTTATATAGGGATGTTTTAAGTGTAATTACTTAATAATATTAGCATGGTTGTAAGCTTCCAAAATTATAAAAAAATAAGAAAATAAAAATCACATATGGAATCATTCTAAGGAAACAAAATTTTTTTTGGACGCAATTAAAGGTTAAAATTTTGAATACTGTGCTAAACCTTTTTTCAAGCACCTGTCAAATTTACTAAATACAGCAGCTCAAACTTCTGCAACTGTAAGGATGTGAAAATACCTCACAAGTTTGTAATTCAGAATCTAAAATATAGCTCTGTCTGTGACCTCTGTCACTACTTCATTTACCATTTCTGGGTACTTTTGAGAGAGCAGTTCCCAAAGACCACATATTTTTACAATTGTGTACAAGCAGTTGGGTTTGTCCCAACACCCAAAAATGCAAAAGATCAGCATAGTCTTCATTTATCATTTCTTTTAGATGTTGACAAGATAACTATGAGCAGAGACAAACAAAATGAGAAATTACCCTTCTTTTTCTTCCCTTTCCTTTCTCTCTCGGACACTGCAGACAACATCCGCATGAGCATTGCAGAAAGAGCCTCTGTCAGCTTGAGCCTTGCCACCTAGCTTGTTCTCTGAGATCAGGTTTCTACACATTGCCCACATCTAATTTTCTTCTCACGTAAAATGTGACTTTTTCTATGTACACACATACACAGATGAAAAAATCTCATGACCATGAAAATTCTATTTTTGGGCTTTGTGTCATTTCTGAATTATTTCATCCCTTCCCTGGCAAACAATGATGAAAACCTGCCATTCTAAGATCTACTCAAGATACTAATGAGGAAGTCGTTACTCTGGCCACAGAAGTTTTTCACCTTTTCCACTGTGAAGATGGCTGACCTTTCTCCACAGCATCAAATTCCAGCTGTGGCCAAACCACTTTTCCTTCATTGAGGACCAAGTCTGCAGTGGCAATGACTGCCTGCCCTTGTTATTGCACTGCCAGAACTGGAGTTGCATAGCCTGGAGAAAAAGAGGCTGAGGGGAGACCTTGTTGCTGTCTATAACTATCCGAAATGAGGTTGTAGCAGGGTAATGGTCAATCTCTTGCAACAAGCAGTAGGACAAGAGGAAATGGCCTCAAATTGCACTGAGGGATGTTTAGTGTGATTATTGGGGAAAACTTCTTTACCAAAAGCATTGTTAAACATTGGAACAGGCTGCTCAGGGAAGCAGTGGAGTCACTGCTTGAGATTATCAGGAAATAGTGGCTTAAACATCATCCCTGTAGTCACACGAATGGGTGTTTAGTCTTAGAGGGAGTTTCTGCAACTATAAATCACACTCAGAGGCACGTTTCAATGGAAAGTTGTAAGGCACTATATGAAGGCCAAGCAGTACCGTAGGTCAGAATGAAGATCAGGAGTATCTGTTCATGTCTTTAAAGCAAAGATTTCTTTCCTCCACTGTCATAACCTAGCAAGCCAGTAGGCTGGCTGGTCCAGAAACAGACCACAGCAATGAGCTGAATGGGCTTTTCAACATGAAAATCCTCACCCAGCACTAAACCAAACAAGGTAATGCTGAGTCAAAAGAAGTACATACAAAATCTTCCCACTCTTTAGACTAGACAGCTGGTATTCCCACACACATTCTCCTTAATAACTAATCTTAAAACTCTTTCTCTTGCTCCAAGGTTGTTGTGTACTAGAAATGAAACAACTTTTGTTCATCTCTCAACATTTCTGGAACTTAAATGAAAGCTTCCGTAAGGTAATTAGATACAATAATTAGGAGTACTGAGTGTGGAGTATGGGAGAATATGCATGTTAACGTTATGTTTGATTATGTAATGTTGATTTTTCTAAAAATGTATATGGAAATGATTGTGCTTTCTTTGGTTGCAAAACATGTGAATAATTACTCATGACTCATTACTCATAGTAAAGTGGGAGATTTAGCTGACAAACTCTGGAAGTTAGCACATTTCTTAAAGAACAACAAATGAACCCACTATGAATGTCTTAAAACTTTTAGAAATGCCACATAGTGTTTCACTATTCTGTGTTTGTAATTTGCATCAATGGCAGGACACAAGTGGTATTTTCCTTCTGCATAAGCCTCTCACTGGCACTTTCTGAGGCTTTTTTGCAGACAACATAAATTCTTTTGAATACATTTTGGTTTTGCACATAGCCAACTGAAAACCACTAAGCTAAAGAAAATAGTAATGATGTCCATGAATACATTCCTCCAGAGTAAGAATTGTGACCTGTTGAGGTTTAGGGCTGAGCTGGCCACTAAACACTGACACTCTCTGCGATCCACACCCAACCCTCCCAGGGGAGGATAACTGGGGAACCAGGGAGAGACTTTGAAGTTGGGGAAAAAAACCTTGAACTACTTCAATGAAAAAAGAGAATAATACTAACAATAACAATGAAAATGAACTATATATAAATGGGTACAAGTACATAAAAATATTCAATGATACAAATTAGTACACTAATACAGAACCTGCACCTTCTGGATGGCAACTGGACCCCAAGAGGAAAAGTCCCAAACTGGAATCATCAGCACATAGGAGTGCCTGAGCCCAGAGTCCTGACAATGGCCCCAAAAAAACTTGAACAGGAAGCCTTGGAGCAGCTGTGCTGCTCCCACTCAAGGTGAGGTGTCAGAGGAAGACAACCTGTTCCAGTGAACAGCGCTCCTCTGAAGTGTGGAAACAGGAGGCAGAAACACAGGGAAAGATGACAAACAGCTAACAACAATCCTTCCAGCACACCAGCTAACAAAAGGTCCCAGGGCTTTTCTTAGGTCCCTTTTTACACTGGTCACATGGGAAGGAATACCATGATTGGTCCAATTAGGCCACCTAACCCATACTCTCCTCCAGAGACACAGCTGCCCCGCCTGCTTATGATCGTCCCACGTGCCAGGCGTGCCCAGAAAACTTCTATCCTGGTGCTCTTAAACCAGGATAGGCCTTACCTCTCTTCAGTATTTGTCTTGCTTAAGAGGCAATTTCTAGGGTAGAAGGTGCATCTTGCCTTCTTGCAGTGCAGAAGAGGGTTTTCAAGGTGCTGAGCAGTTGGAGCAAAACTGGGGTGGCAGATATTGCGGTGTCCTGCAGATGGCTTTCCCCGTGAGAAAGGAAAACTCTCTCAAGCCTGGAGATAGTGCACAATTGCTGAACATGACTATAGCCACCCTAGACAAGTGGCAGTAGCATACGCTGCATTTCAGCACCAGACTACACTATTGGAAATCAGCAAGCCCATAGGAAAATTGACCTGGCAGCTAGAGAAGTGGCCTGGTGGTGATCCAGAGGAAGCCTTTGCAGGGAAACACACACAGATTGACCTCCATACTGGGGAGGGAGAAAGAGAAGAACTTTTCAGAAGGAAAAAGATACAGAATAATAAGATTTTGAAGGGAAACATATACTCCCTACCACCCTAGGAGCAATAAAATGTAAGCAGATGTAATCTGTTTGAAATTCCTTCACCTCACTTAGCTTTTGTGGGAGGCTAGTTATTACTGAATATCTATAATACTTTCTTGAGTGTGTGGCTGATCTGCACCATCACAGAACTACTCTTATTTCTACAATTAGTGAAATTCTTCTGTAACAGCCAGAAGGGGTATGTTCCCCGTATGAAGCTGCAGGGCATGTTTCTGCATTTGTTAGTACCGAAGCAAGATTATTTCATATATATTTTTTCCCTCTCTGATGTACACTGGGTTGCTTGTGGAAAAGATAATTACATAAAAACTAGATATAGGTATATTCAGGGAAGCTAGAAAAGATGTGAGTGGAGTTTACTGAGTTCAGGGGAGTAGTGATAGTTACTTTACTAGACAATCTGTTCTCCATCTGACTGCTTTCAGAAGATTGTATACGGTCCCACTACCTTTTTCATCCCAAGCTGTGGAATATGTTAATTGGAAACAGTCATTCACTGTAACACAAAAATAACAATTTCATGCCAGTTAAAATATCCATATTTCTGTGTAAAAAGAAAAAAAGAAAAAAAAAACCACAAACCCAAGGCATTTTACTGTAGATGCTTTTAAGCACTATTCTGTGAACTGAAAAGTAAACTTTAGTGTGAATTCTTTGAGGGGGAAATATTGCCAGTCTTATTTGCAGTGAAGATAATACTCTGTATTAAATTTTAAGTCTATTTCATTTTCTGTTGTAAAATGCAGTAATGTTGGTCTGTAACAGTATATGAATAGTAATAGTATATGAAAGCTCCATAAATTGCCATACGTAGAACCAAAACCAAAGAATAAGTACCTGTGAGGGTTTTTTTTAACAGATAATGAAAATTTGTGTTACGTTTTGAGTTCAAAGCAAATACATTGACCCAAATCTGTGCCATCTATCTCTTTAACGCCAAACTGAGTTTTAAATTATTCTTTCTACCAACGTTTGCCATATCGTTGAATGCTAAATTCCACTACAGAAAATTAAATCCATCTGCGCTTTCTTTCATCTCAACCATATGCTGTAAAATCTTTGCCAAGTAAGCTGCATAGCTTTTCCTGGTAGGATATCTTTTTTTCCTGTTGTTCTTGTTGGGTGATGTAACAGCTATCAGAGTTGGAATTCGGACACCATTAGTATCTGGATTGACACACAGAGGAATTATCTCCGTGAGCTAGAGAGGTAGCTCTTGGGCACTGCAGGAATACACAGAGGAAATGGTACGGCAGCACCTGCATAGTCATTTTACTTTTTTATCTATACTACTGTAAAATTTTCAGAGCTGATTTGGGTCCTGTGGACAGCCAAGCCATGGTAGAGGCTGTCCAGAGAGGCTGCACATCCTTGGATGAGAGTTTCAAGACCCAATCAGAAAAAGTCTTGCTCAACCTGGTCTGATCTCAGAGCTGCTTGATTTCTAGGAAAGCCTCTCTCACCAGTGCTGCCTGCACTGAAAGGCTCTCTGTGGTTAAAAAGCAGGAGCTATGACAGTTCAAGCTAATATGTTTGTTCTGTCATTAATAGCATCTCCTATATCTTGTGGACTCAAATAAAAGAGAGCTCATGACAAATATTCAGCAGCAGCTTCTGTCATTTGTTTTCCAAAGGCAACGAATAAAATTATCTGTCAGCATCCTGTTTTATTTGGAAGGGCACATTATTTGTTTCTACAGAAGTGAGTCAAAACTTAACTAGTTAGCATGAGTCTGAGTAATGGCTCTTTCCTTTTGTTACAACTTCCTTGAGTCTTTCTAAGAAAAACAGTGCTACATCAGTTTCAGAGAGAACATGAAGTACAAGTAATGTATATGGAGTTAGATATGTGTCTCCTACCTTTATGATCTCCATGTCTTTTCAGAGACTTAATATTTTTTTGCTGTGATTGTCCTGCTAAAAACTGATGTCTTTTGATGATAATAGGATTTTTGTATAATCACACAATGTGACAATCGAGTGAATACAATTTCTTCTGAGCATTCTGCATCCACTGGAGTAGAAGGGAAGTGGAATGCAATGTATACAGTGGCAAGACTTCTGAGAGAAGGCAAAATTTGTTTACAACTGAAACTACAAGAAACTCTAAGTAAGGAGACATCCCAATTTGTTTAAGCACAATTTATTAAAAAAAAAAAGAAAATAATATAGAAAGTGCAATAATAGCCAGGCTAAAATGCAAAGCTTTGCAATTTGCTTTGACAGTGGCCAAAAGACCAACTAAATGAACTTCAAAATGCATGAATTTAGAAGCATTTAGAAATATTTGTTTTGTTGAAGTTAATTTAGGGCATGTTGGCTAGTGTTTGTGGTGAGAAAATGGGAATTAAGAGTCTGCGTTCTTTTTCCTAATGATATAACTTTCCCAAGCCATTTAAATAGAGAATTTGCCAGTGTTATTCTTCTGGCATTGTACCTCACACCTCTCAGTGGTTTAGCAGGTCCAGTAAAATCATCTACGGATTGCAGAATTTTTGACAGCTGTACAAGTGACAAAATCTAGCTATTGGGGTGTCAGTTTACATGTCTTTAAAACTAATGTGATACTGTGAGGTTTTAAACAGGTGTCATTGATGAAATGAACTTTAAATCAAGTATTATGATTTAAAGAAACAGTAGAAATAAGTCAGATACTGTGTTATTAACACTAGTACTTCTACATTCCTGGTCCCAGCTCTCTCCTTTTTAGTATATGCAAGAACTAGAAAAAAAATTCTATATATTTTGTTCTCAATCATGGAAATTCCAAGCCTTTGTGAGCTTCTCCTTACAAATAGCACCATAACCCATAAAGAATTTTTATTCTGTGACAGTTTTTAGAGGAACTGCTAGGTGCTTTCGCAGGAGAATGTTGAATACTTTCCTGGAAAGCTTTTAAGGGTCAGAATAGAGGACACAACCAGTTCTTTGTAGCTCACTTTATTGTTTATTTACTAGTTCCTCACTATGTTTACCGAATTATTTCTACTTTTTTTCATTTGTATAATTTTATTATTTTTATCTGAAAAATAATTTCCCTCTTTCTTTTCAATGTTAATCTTGTGTCGTTTGTTCTTCCTTCTGTCTCTTCTGTGACTTGTTCACAGTTGTCAGCACCCTTTGTCTTCATCAAGTAGAAGTTTCATTTTCCTGCTCCATCCGTTTCTATATTTCATTGCCCAGATTGTTGGTTTGCTTTTTCCTGCTTTTCTTCACAAAAGAGTGGAGCAGTGATTGCTGCTCACTGGATTGCTTCTTTGTTGGTTACCGGAAGGGCTCATTTGGTACCAGTGAACTAGCAGCCACTCACCTTAAGCTAGAGCTTCTCCAAAAAGAGCATGTGTTAAATGTTTTCTACCAGTAGGATTTTTAAAATTTCATTTGAAAAAATCTAATATGCTATCTAAAGGATCATGTAAGTCAAAATAAGAAACAGACACAGAACTTCTTACAGACCTGCGTTGTTGCTGTACTCAAACGTTCTTCCGTGACACTGGTGACAGTCCTTCGATTTTCTTCTGAAAGAAATCGTTATTGTGACATGAAGCCAGAAGCTCTGCTGCCAGGTTTCTTGCTCACTGTCTCCAGTCAGAAGAAAGTCAGAAGGAAGTAAATTAAGGCCAAAGATTCCTGTAGAAAGCCAGAATAAGCAAAAAGAAAGCCCAGATATGTATCTAAGTTTCCCCATATATCAGAAAATTTCATGTTCTCATAATGTAAATCTTTAAGTAAATTTGCTGCTCAGACACACTTCTGTTGTGTCCTCCTCCAGAGCTATAATCCGTATGAACAGAATGACAATACCAGATGAAAAAGTGAAAATCCTGTTCTAAGTTTAACCAGCTGAATGTAAAATTTTACTAAAGAAAGGACTAGCTGTCTTCTTCTTTCAATGTCAATGTTACTGTGTAACACTGCTGAAAGTAACTCCATAAGCCCTGAAACAACAGAAGCCTAGCTTGCGAAAGTTTCGTGCCCTGGTACAAATAACAATGTCTCTCTTTTTATGTGTTTATCTCTCTATCTCTTCATATGCCTATTCATCTATGTATCTACCTCTGAGAAGAATATCTAAAGGGCTGAGTAAAATTTTGCTTTACTACTGAAATACACAAGATTTTCTTTTGTTCACCCTCATGGCAGAAGAACTCCTGGCTTCCACCCATCAACCAAGATAGATTTGTTTGTCAGCTTTGCTTTGTTTACACAATTAGGCTGATCCGCTTTGCCATTTCCCTCAAAATCTAAGCTGATATAATTCATCATAAGGTTCACCCCTTTGAATTCAGCCTAAGCAGAAACCCATTACCGTTAGTTCTAGAACTGTTCTTGGAGCCATCGATAAGTGTAAGGTAGCAATTGCTATAGTTGCCCTAAATCACTCTCTAAAGTAATTTTCTTCTTAATTAAGTAGTTTGAAAGCAGAAGGCATATGCCATTGTAATGTACTACTCAATCGCTGAGAGTGGGTTTTGCTTTAAGGCTACATGCACTCTGAGTCAGCCTAAATCTTGTAAGAATATAGGATTGGAAAGGATTGCTCTGTAGTAAATTAATAGCGTGAAAGCTGTTATCAACACTTGAAACAAAACCCAAACTTTCTAGCCAGCCACAAGATGAAGTTGGAAAATAAGAAACAATAAAACCAAAGCAAATCAACCATGTTCTCATTAAAGTCAATGGACATTTTGTCATTAGTCTTGATAGGAGTGGGATCTGTCCCAAATTCTTCACTTCTCCCACTAGCAAAAGGAAACTGAAATTTGTGTTGCCATTTTCCCACTCCTAATCTCATTTCCTCATTTTCCTCTCTCTCCCTCAAACCTAATTCTCCAGGGGCTTTCTGAACAAAACAGCAAGTATGAGTGGAGGGCTGCAGAAAGGATGTGACAAGGCACATGCAACGTAGCCTAAGTTTTGCTGGCTATTTGCTGCATCAATATGCTTTTCTTACAGCTTGCAAAACTTTGCTTTACTTTAGTTTAGGCTGTCTCTGATACAGATCCAGGTATTTTACAAGCAAAAAATATCATCTGAATGGCTGCCTGAGTAAATTTTCTTTTACCTCACTGATAACAATGGGAAGATATTTTAATGCCACTGACAGCACAGGAGGACAATGTGATCCAGTGAGGTGTGTACTGGTACAGTCACCTTGCCATCCACCTGGGCTATCGCTTCCAGGAGGGACTCCCAGCCATATCTGGCAGCTTTGCCTGTACCTCCTTGAAGGGCTGAGAGTACATGTGTGTGCTCTGCCTCTTCCGGGGACCCATTAGCAGCTAGGTGATGGGTCACTGTGAAATAATAACCTATAACATGAAGTTAACAAAGCCTGACAGTCTAAAAGACTTGACTTACTATGAACACACTATGAATAGGTAGATGCTTGTTTCTCTGTGGGACCATCTGAATTCTGAGAAAAAGCAGAGAAGTCTCTGTGGTGCCTGAGTCTATGACTGTGTCTGGAAAGAAAAGCAATTCTTGTCTATTACTTCTGAAGTATACTTCTTCCTGATAGTAGAGTATGAAGAGTGCTGCAAATTGTTCTTGGCTGTTGTATATTTTCCACTTGGTATTTTGTATTCAATTTATTATTTCTTATCTTGCACAAAAACAAACAAGCAAACTAATCAACTAAGTAACATCAGCTAACCTGAAAAGCAAACAAAGTAACTGCAAACACAGTGGAAACAATACACAAACACAGTATTACCCAGAAGGTGTTTATGTAAATTACTGATTTTTAGTTTTAACATCAGAAGGTACTTCTATTCTTACTGGCCTTTTGCTTTAGAAAATTCTGCCCTGTAGCACATCACTGGCACTTCTAAATAATACAGAGAAATGGTGGAAACCTGGTAGTTTTTCAAATAACCAGAACATCTAATGCCCGTGTTTTAATTCTGTAATTGCAAGTAGGCATTCATAAGCAGGGCACAGTGTTTACAAAATATTTTTTTCTGAAAAGGATACTCTAAAGCTGTTGCAGTCTTATAAGCCTAACAAAAAAAAATCCTACAATGATTTTCTAGTTCAAAAGCAGGGGAGCTGTTACTGCTTTAATTATGGGATGAAGGCTGAGGCCTAGAAATCATATTGAAGTGTAACTTCCACTCAGCTGTCAGGAGAAATTCTGACCCTGGGGCCTGGTATAATGTAATATGCAATGTATGAGTGAGCTTGAATACAAAAGGAACTCTTTCATATGGTACATTTCTTCTAGTCTTCAGCCAAAAGTCATATCTTCAGTTAGTCGCTTTTTCTCCTGCAGTATTTCCAAAATAACTCCTAAAGCAGGAGTTGTGATGCTGTCTGTCCCATGCTCAGTAACCCTCCTTGATAGCTTCAGGAGTTGCATCTATATTTTCCAATAACCAGATACACTTGGAAAGGGGAAGCAAGTGTTATGAGAAAAGCTATACTCAAAAAAAAACCAGTCACACCTTGGCTCAATAACACTCTCCTGGAGTATGAAACTTAGCAATGCTTTGAACCAATCATGTGAAACTTAACATGCTTTTTAATTTATTCTTTTTTATTGAGAGTATTTATGCTAAATGAAAACAAACTATAACAAAAGGAAGAACATTTACTCTTGACTTATACAAGATAGACATCTTGGAGGGAACTTGATTTTGCAGCCAGACTGTACTCCTGCTTTGGATCTGTTTCACATACATAATTTTAATTGTCTTTTGCTACTCTTTTATATAACTATGTATAAACTATAGAAAGATAGAATATGTGGTCATATGCACATAGTAAGCCCCAGAAACCAGGCTTCACATGTAAATGTACATGGGATTAAACAAGGATAAGTAGACTGTCATCCTCTGTGTTATATTGAGAACAACCCCTGGGAGTAAAATCAGTGACAAAGGCTAGTACTGCCAGAAATGTAGCCCGTACCCTGTAAGGTGTTGAGAAAAGTTATGTCAAGGCTGATGCCAGCAGAGATAGTGAGATGCCCAGCAGCAGAAAAAATGGGTTCTTTTGACATCATTGACTTTATTGGCTGACCTCGTATTTCTGAATAATACTCAGGAAACCACCAAATGAGAAAAGAGCCACAGCAAACACTAATTAAATTTATTGTCTCTCTCTTTCAGGCTAATTAGCACATGCAAAGAATAATACATTCTGTTTGGAGACTGCAAGAAAAAATATAACTAAATCCCCCAAATCTCTCTCACTGGAAAGTGTATTTGCTTCTACTCAATGTGAGTTGATGCCTTAGCCTTCTTTCTTTTTCTTCCCGCCAAAAATCTCCAAGTAAAACTCATAAAGTCACAGAGCTTCTTTATTTTCACTAAGAAATACAAAAGATCATGCAAGGTTTGCATGCCACTTGACCAAGTTCACATGATAGTCTGGGCATCCTTAGAAAGCCATTCAGACAGTTTGAGAATGTAGTATTTATCGCCTCTAAATTGCATAAGAGATCAGCTCCTTCCAGAGATCAGACCAGGGACTGGGATTTGGAAGATGTGACTAGTATTCAGAGGACAGCTTTAAAGTGCTATCTTGAGCCACTTCAACTCTCTAAGTCTCAATTTATTTTTCTAAAGCCACTTCAGATATTCACAATGAGACAGTTAAAAAATAGTTACTATCGTTCTGTGTTATTTTCCGAGTTTCAGGCTAGGGACTAAATTCTAATCTGGCAAAATTGAATAGAGCTATAAAAGTTTAAAACTTGAATTTCCATAGCCTCTACATGAACATTTTTGTAGTCTTTATTGACAGACTTCAACTCATCCTCATTATCTTTCATATCACATATTAAAAGGTAAATTAATACCTCCACAGTGGCAATCTTTGTCATCTTTAATTCTTCACATCTGTCAGCTTCTTTCTCTAAATGCAAATCCTAACTTAATTTCCTACCTATGCCAAGGTGTACACTCTTGCATATTTTTATTTACATTCAACTGTTAATAATTATTTCAGTATGCAAAACAAAAAAGGGATATATTCTCCAAGTGGGTTCCTTTAAGATAAGATAAACCACAAATTTTAAAAAGGAAGATTTTTAGAAACGCTGAATACCAATGATGTCCATTAATTGTTTCGAGGGCACACATACAATTATTAAACTTAGCCAAGACTCTTTCTTGTTGAAGAACCTTACGTTAAAATAGCCAACAATAGGTAAAGCTTAGGTCTCTATGAAGTGCTAACAGATGCTTTTTGTGGTGGAGTACAGCTAAGTGGATGGCCTTATCAAACAGATTTTAAAATCTCAAGACAAAGTATAGATGCAGTCAGAATAGCCCCACACACCTCTCTTGAGAAGTTGATCTTGAAGAACATTTATTTATGGTAGGGTGTAAAACACCATGAAGAAAAATCAAAGGAATTTGATCTTCCTCTGCTTCTTCACTGGAATTTTGATATTGTCCTATATCTTTGTGTCAGCACAAACCAGAATCATGTTGAACAGCATCAAAGTTTGAGGGTCACCTTCCGGCCTACTTCATTTTCCTGGTAGTCTTCTGACAGTCAGGAAAGAATTTTGAAAGTGGCAATGTAGAAACATATACCAATGAGTTTGTGCTTTTGAGACTCACAGAGTTCACTTTCCAAAAAGAGTACTTCAGCTTCAGCACTGGACTCTGGACATTTATGCAAGGAGTTGCTTGTTCATGTCCCAGTCTCAGTAGACTGGCAGATCATACCATGACACCATATTATGAGAGGTACTCACAGGGAGAATGAATCAGGGTTCACCTTAGCACCTTCCCTCTTTCCCACTTTCCCTCTTTCCCACTTTCCCTGTCTTCTACACACTTCTGTGAAAAGCCTAGAGACTCCAGCCAGCACACCACTCTGGAGTGAAAACTGCACCTAACAGTCATGCTTCATCTAGAAATTTAAAATCAATTTTAGGCATAAGAATGATGGTGAAATTAAACATGGTAGTCCCAGATCCATCACAGTGGCTTTATTCAGAGAGACCATCTCTGAAGAGATGTGTTATTGGTGTCTGTGTACCTGTATGAGCAGACTAAGTTCTCCTCCTTGGCATCCAGATGAACTGGAAATACAAAGCTGGATGCTCTCCAAAACCATCCTCCTTTCTCTATAGCAACTGAGTGGATATGAAAAAGACAAAGTTAATAGTGCAACAGATATTAACATTAATTAAAAATGTGTATTTCAAATGACAGTAGTATTTATGCACTGTTTTCTAAGACATAAAATTGATCACAAATAACGTTTATAATGCAGAGCACTTATTCATATGGAGCAGGTCATTGAAGAATACATTAATGCATATACATGACATCATTAATTAAAAAATATGTGTTATACAGTTAGATTATATAAACCTTCCTGGAAGACAAAAGAGATTTACTAGGAAGTCATATTATATATGCTGAATTAATCCAGTAAACATGACAGAAGAATCTGCAACTACCTTTGATCTGCAGAGCTTCATCTATTGGCATAAACATCCTCCCTTGTCAATTAAACTTGAATTACAGCTACTGACAAAGGCAACTTCATTTCAGCAAACTTTAGTAAAGACACATACCATTAGACAGAGTGCCATAGGTGCAAATATGAAGAAGAGAATGGTGAGGATGCTCTGAAAGGATATTACTTAGTATACACTTTTGCAAGCTGAATACTATTGCTAGGAAACCAAGTCACCCAAAGAAATCCTTGGACAGGATTTGGTTACTAGTATACTCTTAAACAGAAGGGTGCAGTATTTTTGAAATCTCCAGGGAATTCTAAAAGGGAGTGTATGTCACTGCTCATTGGTAAAGAGTGGTGCATCTTGGCTTCTACGTTTCATAGTTTTTCAGCATTAGTGTGTTCTTCACAATCAGATTTGGTCCCGGTCTTACTTCTTTTTCTCCTTCCTTTTGTTTTCCTGTCTGAATTCCTTCCCACATTCTTTCAGAGGAGGTCAAAGAATTATGGAGTTCAGCCTCCCAACAAACATCAGGAGAGAAGGTGCAAAAAGAAATAACTACTTTAGCAGACAGAGCAGCCATATACCTAGATACGTGTTATTTAATCATATTAACTGTACAGTAGAGGCACATGATCTGAATAAATCCCCAAAGCATCACGCAGTGTGACCCAGTTACCGTTGCACATTGGAGGCTTGAACTGCTTCTCTCCACGTCTTTCCTCCAAGTCTGAATGTGGAGCACAGCAGCTGGAGGCAGAGCGATTCCCCTACAGATTTGTCTTTGTTGACCACTTGCATCACTGTGACTGGTGGTCACAGCACCACCTAACAGGTGTTACTGAGTTTGGCCCTGCTTGTGCAGGATTGCAAAACCTGTTTTACAATGGACATTTTCCCGTACTAGTGGATTAATTGGCTGGGAAATCACTTTTATGAGTAATGTTGCAATGAAACTCTAGATTTCACAAGATTTAAATGTAAAGAGATAATGCACGCAGTACTTCGGTATTTGTTTCCTCATGAAACCAAAAGATCACAAACTCCAAAATATATACTTTTTTTTTTACACACTCCAGAACTTTGTGTATATGAAAGTGGACATTCTTACCTTAGACTTTTGCTCCTATATGAACAAGATACTTAAGTGTTAATATGAGTCTGTCCTGTACAGTGAATCATTTTCATTCAAATTAAGTATCAGTACAGGAGAAGTCAGAGTCTTCTGGTACATAAGATCGGACATCCAAGTGAGAAACTGAAAATCAAGTGATAGACAGTAGAGGAAAAGTACTACTTGACAAAGCATCTTTCTCCTGGAGTATGCTTCTTGAAAATCTGGCTTTTTCTTTATGAAAAATTGATAGCAGTTTTGTTTGGAAAAAAGGAGAAGAATTCTTTTTTACAATTAACTTTTAAAACATTTGAACTGAAATGGAAATAAGTCATTTTGACCCAAAATAATTTTGCATCAGTTTGGAAATCTGTTTTCTGATTGTCTTTACTGTGCAGTGTACTACAATTACTGTTTAACTACATATTTACTTTACTATACTATATTCTTCTACCCATTATTTTTGGTTTTGGTCTTTTAGAGACCTCAGAATGTCATGTGCATGCTTTGAAATGACATGCATATTTACATTAGTGAGAACAAAGTTGGCGTTACTTTGATAACCATGGGGATATCAGGGTTTGCAAAACACTTCAATTTCTTCATAGTAAAAGGAACTCCTTGTGTGCCTCCAGAACAAAGGAAGGCTGAGATACATATGTTGTGATCTTGATGCCTTCTGAGCTACAGTAGTTTACTGAACTTTAAGAACTGACAATCAGAGTGGCAAAGAAGCAATTCATAGGCAATTGCCATTTAAGCAAGGGACATAAAATATTTGATTAGGTAATACAGGTATTGTTTAAACTAAAGTTGTAATTAGGTAACCACTTACTTAATACATCGTCATTAATTTTAATCATTATTTCTATTTCATTAGAAAGAAACTAATTAAATTCTATTTCAAAATCACATCTATATCTTTACAGTTTGCTGTAGCATTATTTAAGTGAAAATATCTGTTTCTCTTGACATCCCATTAAGGAAATGACCTCACCTGCAAAACTGGGGTTCATATTTGTAGATTAATAATGCCATGTTTTACGATCCAGCCTTAAGCTAGCAAGGAAGTTCCTATTGTATTTGTTTTTAATATAATAATAAAAACTGTGCATTGAATTTGATTACATAATTTACATGATTTTTAAAAATAGTATTTTAATTTGGTTAATGACAAATTTTCACCACACTAACATTACCAATACTGAAAATTATTCATATAAGTTTCATGAATAAATGTTCATGAATGTTACTTCACTAGTTTCTTATTACAATGACGTATCATCTACACGATATATTTCAGTTTCCAGGTTGAATAAACCAAATTTTCTAATATAAATGCTAGCTTTTACCAATCAGAAGCTGTTTTGTCTTTTCAAGCATTCCCCAAAATCATTCAGGTTCTGATTCTATTGCAGCAAGTAAATGATTTACTTAAACATTAAAAAGATAATAATAAAAAAAATGTAAAAGTGGAAGAAAGTGAGTCTGAGAAACTTGAAAGTTACGCAAAAAACCAGCCTTGTGTCATCAATAAACTTCACTGCAGAAATTATGCTGTGCTCTATAATTTCAGATATAACCGCACCAAAGGTATGGAAACAATAAATGTATTTATGTTCTAGCTCTAGGAAGGGGCTGATATTAAATATGTTAAGAGTGCTTAGTTCATGCTCACTAAAAATTGAAAGGGGCAATAAGTGTCAGCTTCTGATATGTACAGACTTTTAGTCATTTTCAATTCCATGTGTTTGGGTGTTTGACAAATCAGTATTTTACTATGCATTAAGTAACTTGTACAATTATGTAATAAAAAAAAAATGGCATCAAATCTGCAATGAGAGAGATTTTGCCTTTGATATATTGTTAATTTAATCTAATTATGAGGGAACTGATTTTAAAGAGTTAGGCTAGAATAGTTGAGTCAATACACAGTGGAAGAGTTAAAAGTCAACCTTAGGCTTAAGCTAGAAAGTTTTATTAGAGTGGTTTGTAACTACCTGTCTTGCTCTGGGACATTGCTAACTGCGTCTCTTGGAAAGTTTTAAGCTTACTGATTTGATTCTGTCCGTCTTTAGCAGAGTAGGAAAGACATGTAAATCTTTGTTAGAGTTAATAGTTTAGATAATTACAGAAGTTTGCAGACTTGCTCTTTAATTTGACAAGCAATCTAGAGGACAAGGAAAATGTGTCACTTGTGAACTCTATCAAGAAAATGTTTTCTTTTCTCTCTGATTCATTACTCTCTACTTTGCTAATTCATCCGGAGAATGAGAAGAGAAACATCTCTTCAATATCTAATTTACTGACAAGATACAAAAGTTCTTTTGCTCAATGGCTATTTCAGCTTTTTGCAGAAATACAAGACTTCCAGGGAGACAGAGCAATGTTATCCTACGATAAGTACTCCATTGATACGGATTTTTGGCTTCTTCAATAAAATTGGTTATTGGAGGTTTAATACATTCAGATGTGGAAGATTCAAGAGATAATTCAATGTCTGATAAAATATATTAATACATTTATTTAAGAGCTGTAATTTGACAGCATTATTTGGAAGAACAGATTTTCAGCAGTTGCTAAAAAGAAGAAAGCTCATTTGCTGTAGACCTTTACCTATATACTTAATTAAAATTTAAGAATCACAGTTGTCGTCCTGCTGCAGCTTATGAGGTTTTATTGCAGCCATTGATTCCTAACTAAATCCTGATAGACTGTAAACTTGTCATTTCCTGCTTATTAGAACACAATATATCTGACTAAAAGGCAAATATGATGATTGATTATAGACATAACAAAATTTAATGTAAGGTGGATTAACATTTTATAGTCTGTAGACACTGTGACTGTCATTAAAGACTGAGCCACAAAAAGTTATCTGGCCCTTGCTGGTTACCAGGTGAGTAAATGTGCTAAGAAGCCTGCACGGTTAGTAGAAGGAGGCATGTGCTTTATTGATTTTTATGCATAGGATTAATTTATAATGCTTTAGATAATAGACATAGTCTTTAGGTAAGACATAGTTATGATGGTGGGACTGACATGACAACAGTACTCCAGTCACCACAGGCACTGCCAGAAACCATTGGAAGTAAGGGCACTTTTTCCACAGAGGGCACTTTTTTTCACAGAGTAATATAGAAGGTTCTTTTCTAAGTGTCCAGCTAGTGAAGCAACATCACGTACATAAGAAGGCCATTACAGCATGTGCTCTTAATGTCAGTAAACAAGTGCAAAGGGACTGCTCTCTGTCACAGTCAGAGCAATTTAATAAAGTGTTAGGGATTGAAAGCCTTGAGAAATGCGGACTGTGAAACACAACAGCAGGTTGTTTCTACACGCTGTGTGTATATTTCACCTGGCAAAGAGACAAACCATGCTGTTGAATCCATTTGAGAGAGAAGAGAACGCTGTCCTAAAAGGAAGTGAGGTTACAGAGCTTTGCCCTCTGGAGAGGATGCTCCTGTTAGCTCCAGCACCATGCATGCCTGTCCGTGCTACAGATACAGCCAACACCCCTTTTCAGTTTTAGAAAAAACTACTGAACTTAGTCTGTCTCTGAGGTATTCATAGATAAGCATTACAGAAAAAAAGAACTTGCCCCGGCTAGTAGACCAGGAATTTCACACTCTTCCACTGACTTTTCATACTAGATATTCCTGTTCTCTCCTACCTGAAGATATTCCTCACAAACAGGACAGGGAAGCCCACCTGCTCGTCCAAGGAAAAACATCCTTCATCGCTCTGCCAGAGCTCTTTCAACTGCATAACATCCAGTCTCTGGTTAATTTTCCCCTAATAGGCAGAGTGACTAATTCCTTCCCTTTCTCTAGGCCAAAGTAGCCCAAATTCTGAGTGAAGCCCAGGAGCGATTTTGTTACAGGTATAGTAACTCCCCTAAGCCTTCGGACCACTTTTCATGGACAACTCCTGCAGCTCCTGTTGTGCCTTGCATCCTGTCATGGCTCAGATTCCCTAATTCCCACATACGTAATCTGAGTGAAGTATAGACCAGTTAGCAGCGAGATGATAAAAAGAACAACTCCTTTTTTACTTGTAACAGCAAACTACCATGAACTGGATGCAACTGTGTGACACTGTTAGGGTTATTTTTGTAAATCGCGTTTCTTTTTATGCAGAGGTAACCAGGAAGAAGAGGGACATTGCATTTAGATCTCAGCTGAGAGCCGAGTAGCTACAAGTACGTATTTTAGTTCATTATTGCAGAAAAACATGAGAGTCTGAAGGCATCATAATGACATATATAATTTTTTTACACAAAATGCAACAGCTGGGTGCATAATTATGTATCCTTTAAATCTACCTAGCCACAATGGCTACGAATCATAGCTGTCTTTTGGCAACAATAAGCAAGATATCTATATCTAGTGCCATGAGGGGACAGTTCCAATAGAAAATTTCATCATTACTAAGAAAAAAAACAAAACAAAATAAAAAAGCCTGTTCTTGGATAATCATAAAAGTTTATGCTGGGTTGCAGAAGAATAGTCTCTGCGGCACTCATCCTTTCACCTAATCCACATAGCCAGAATCTAATTTCATTCATTGTGTTCGCAGAAAAAAACAACTGTGAGTGCCACTTAACAGTAATGGATATTTTAAGTTACTTAAGTCATTAATGCTGTTTTTCTTCTCACATATACAAAGTTAATCTCCATTTATTTTTATGAGAAGGCAGTGTAAATTGGGTTTTCATCAGGTTATAGTAAGCTGAAATGAAAAAACCGCTTTATATAGGGGGACATAATACTACTACTGCTGTTATTGTTATTATTATTTTGACATACTGGATCCTTGGAACTGAGGAAAATTCAGGCACCAGAAAGAATGTTTTGGGCAATATGAATGTCTGTGTTTATGTTTGCCACAGGATATTGTCAAAAAGAAAAGTCGATAGGGTGCCTTTCCATTTCTGCAGCGCATTTAAAATAGTTTTTTTCACAAGGTTCGAAAGACTGCTCATTTTACAGTGAAAAACAACTAAAAAAAAGTGCTATTAGAGGATAAAAACCAGAAAGAATAACTCAATGCAGCCAATTTTAAACCTCACTGGAATCCTGCATATTTAAACAGCTCCCTGTTTACTGGATATTCTGTGATGATGAAGACAAATGCAACTGCAGACCAAGATCGTGTTAACAACAGCCTATGCAACTGCAGCTATAGCCTCTATAGTAACTGCTCACACAGCCCTGTGCACAGCTGTCAGGAGATAAAAACATGAGCATAAACTGAGAATAGTGGCACAGCAGGATCTTGATAGTAAAAGCCGTTGTCAGTCAGCTGTTATTCTTTCATAACCATAGCTCTTACATCCAGGTGGTCCTTGCTGTAGCTCCCAGCTGCTCCTGGGGAGCCATCGGGAGAATGATGGTGCTCCCTGCAGAAAAAAACCCAAACTTTAATATCCTGGGAAAGGCAATGTTTGAATTGCATATTCTTTCCATGATCCCCCTGTTAACGTCATACATACGATCTGTAGGAAATAAAAATGGTTTGAATAGTGAACTCAAGCTTACAGCAGAAAGTTGAACTCCCCATGCTCTTATCCAGCCATTTACTGGAAGCAGTAACCTTATTTTTCTTAAATTAAACTGATTGTCATCCTTTTTTTAGAAGGTATGACAGGTTTTTTTTCACAGAAAATGTCTAAATCCGAAGTTTCCATAAAACTGTTCTCAAGTTTTGGAATTTATGTGTTATACAGAATGAAATTCTCTGGTTTGTCACAATGAGACAAAATTGCTGACATTAATGTTACTTTTGCCCTTCATGAAACACTTCCACCCTGGAAGGAGAAGAAGGACTACCAGCAGAACTTTCCTATCTAAAATTATGTAAGTCAGTAGAGCATATGCAGTATTCACAGAAATTCTGGCTTCCAGAAATTGTACTGTTTAGAGCACAGAGTTCCAGGATTTCTGATATTGTAAGGCCATTCCACATAGTTAAAGTTGGATTTTCTTTAAATCATAAATCTGGATAGAGTTAATAATGTATAAAAACTCATATAAAGTTGAAGGGAAAATGGTCTTCACTGGTGCAGAGCCTGGGGGCAAAGACATCTTCTAAGGAGGAATGAACTAGAAAATCAAAATCCCCCAAATCATCACCCAGTACCATTGTTTCAGGAAAAGGAGTAAACTAACCCAGCTCATCTCAACTACAAGCACTAAGTATATCAGTTTGTTTTTTAAATTTTTTTAGGGAAATAATCTTTGCTGGCTAATGACAATTTAGACTGCACATGTCAGCACTGAATATAACCGTATCTACTTCTTTTAGGCTCTTGCACAACGTTCAAGACCTTGGACTTTCTGCCATGGACAAGTCTAAACAAGCCACAGTAGAGTTAGTCACGACACTGAGATACTGAAATCTCAGTGTGGGTGAAAATCAAGCTTAAACAAATTTGTCCACAGGATCATTATTTCAATATACACTCTTAGAACCAGGGTATGCATTGGCTATACTAAGTATATTCAAGGGCTTCATTTACTTCTAAACAGCTACTATATAAATGATTTGTTGTATGTATTTGACTACTGTGTTTCATCACCATAAGATAGTGCTCTATTCAAAATTCCTGGTTGTGCCCCTGACTTCATACTATTTAGTTTAATTCTGCTTCTCAGTTCTCAGTGTTCCTGTCACTGCATGGCATCCTCACCCGCCTATGCATCTCTTTAATTCAGATCATAAAATATATTGTTCACCTTTTAAAATTAATGAATAGCTGAACACTACCAAAACATCCATTAGGTTGAGTAAGAGTGGGATGTCTTAGCATGGACACAGTCAATATACATTTATTTTCCTGACTACCTACAAGGCATATCTAATGATGTGTACACGCATTTTTCCCCCTCCCTCCAAAACAAGCAATATGTGTGCTTGGGAAATATTTGACACCTTTTCCTGATTCATCTGTCTGCATTATACTGTAACAATGACCTTAAGTTGAAATTTTAAACTATACCCTGTTCCTCCTCTCAAAAGAAGGATATTTTTCCTATCTGCTTTGTTAAAAGAACAATGAATAGAAATACTACATTCAAAAAAGTTTAGTTTTGGGTAGCATTACTTAGAAATTCATAATTGCTGTGTGTCATTCATCACTCTTTCTGAATGTCACCCATTGCTTAGTAACATATGATACAGCTTAGGATACCAAGCACTTGGAATCAGTTCATTTATGCAAAGTTTTCTTTTCTTTCACCATTGATTATTTTGTGTAAATCTGTCCATCCTAACACAATGAGCTCCCAGATAAACTTTATATATGTTACCACAACTTCTCTGGGGCATATCTGGCCTTGGTTCACTGGAAAGAATAAATGGCAGTTGCAGTGAAATGTTTATTCTTTATTTTTTCTCCCTCCTTCACCTTTTTCAGCCTTTCTTAGACTACATGTGACAGGTTATATGAAATCCACTGATTCTAACTGTAATTAGGAGGAAAGAATACAAAAAAGCCCAAGAGTGTGAAATAAGGTTTAATTATAAAGAACTATTTTTCTCATTTCCAAACACATATTCAAAGTAAAATTTAATTATATGCACCCTAAAACTTATTTTTATTCTATAACAGAAAAAATTCAAAATGTGATCTAACACAGTCTCCGCATGTTTGCTTTTCATTCTTCGTATTAATAACTTGACAAGAAAAACACCTAAATACTATAATGGTTCCCTCCATTTAAAATATAATACATTGTGGAAAATACACTGATTATTGTCTACAAGTTTACAACATTGCTGACTACATGCATAAAATTTAATAGCACAGTCTGAACACAACAGCTGGCATTACTGTTTTATTCAGATTTTGATACTTGTTTAATAAATACAGGGATTACTAGAGAAAATAGCTGGGATCATTGTAACTGCTATTTTCACCCAGTATGATTACATTCAGTTTGTCCTCCCTGTGTGCTGCAAAGTGGTACGAACCAACATTAGTGACATTGCAAATCCTGTTTTTTGTTTTCTTCACCTTATTTGCACTCTTGTCTGCTGAGGGAAAAGTCCTTCCTTCTGGGCAAGGACTGAGAGGCTGAAAAGGCCATACCAGGCCAGGCTAGGAACAGGTTGAACCACAAATAACAGCCATGCTCTTTAGCAAGCTCTTGCTCAAACAACTCCCTTTGTCCTTTCATGCAATGAAGGTGGCAGAAAAATGCATCATTAGACAAAGACGAATGGAAAGCTTCACCACTTTAGGAGCTGTTCTCTATGAAAACATTGAAAATGTAAGATGTGCACTTGATACAAACCTCTTCAGCAATTCTGAGGAGATCTTGCAGACAAAGTTTTGCAGCCCATAGCTCTGTTTCCAGTTAGGTTTGAAAACGGCAGCAACAACAGCCCTGGCTGAGGGGTCAGCGCCAGCCTCACAGTTCAGAGCCTCTTGCAGTGATTCAAGCCAGGCCCTGACCCCAGAGCTTTGAGTTCAGTGTTTTCTAGCTTCCTTCTTGTTTTCAGTCATTTCCTTGGAGATTCTCTGGGTGAGATTGGAGACAAGGGAGGCTACACAAAGAAAGTACTAAAGCAGTTGTTTTCTAATGCAGCCAACATTTCGAATGCAGACACTTCCTTTCCTTTATTCCACCAGATTCCTGGCTATCACCAAAACAATAAAATGACTACATAAAAAGCAAATCGTAAGAGAAGTATCTCAATTCGTAAAATAGCTTTGAGTGCATTTTATATGACTATTAAGTGCAGTCCTGTGCAGTCTTCCTGAGCAAATGCTGAACAAAATACAAAGTCTCTAATTTTAAGGTGTTAAAATGCTAGTGCTATTGTTTGTAACAGGAACCAAATTTCAGTTTGCTGAGATGAATGTCTCTCAAAAACTTAGTCAACTGTGACTAGAAAACAAGATCATTGTTTCTGCTCTTCTAATTTTGAACGGCACTATTACTTTCAAGCTACAGGAAACAAATCCACATATTTTGTTTCTACCATTGAATGGGTTCGAAGGCACAGTTTATGTCAACTGCATATTTAATGAGGAATTTTTTTGACTTTTTCTTTAACTGAAAGAAGGATAGGAATGAATTTCAGAGACATATATTAGAGTCACAAAATCATTCAGGTTGGAAAAGACTCTTGGAATCATTGAGTCCAATCACTAACCCTCCTCTGCAATGCTCACCCCTAAACCGTATCACCCAACACCACATCTATAGAATCACAGAATCGTTCAGGCTGGTATTCAGGTTGGAATAATTCTACTGGTATTGGCATGAACCAATTATTATTTGACAAATTTAAAAAAATGTTCATTTGTAAAATATTTTAATTCTTACAAATGAAAATGGGAAAGTTTAAATGAAAATCCAAAATTTAAATGAGGTACATTATCAGAAAAATAGATAGAATTTTCTGTTCCAACCTAAAAATAGTGTATTTTCTTTAAAGCAATTAATTTATAGTATCTGTCAGTCTATTGGGATTAAACCAAAAGGCTAAACTAGAATTTAGTTTTGCTTCATAAGGCAGAACATGAAAATTCATTAAATTACTTGTCTGTAATTCAGATTTAATTTATCACAGATTAAATACTCCAAGCATTCATGTGACTTCAGCCATGTAAAAGTAAGACATTTATTTCAGGTTAGTCATCTCAGCTTCTTTACTATTCAGTAGAGAGGTGTCAACTATAAGAAAACAAAGAGACAGCCTACTTTCTGTTTCCAAAAATTAGTTTCATTTATGGGTGTCTGAGGGTCTGAATCATGCCCTAAAGTCACATCTATATTTTTATTTTCTTGGATAACTCATTTAAATAACCAATATTGAATTCTATGTGGATACGTAAAATTAACCTTCATTTAACTTTTAAAATTAACTTTTTTCATTTTTGTTAGTATTTGTGTTAGTGAACTTAAGATTTCAAACATATCCAGGTGTAGTCAGTATATAACTACACCATGTATGAACTTTTAGGAAGCCTACAGCTTCATAATCAGAAATTGTGATGTTTCCAAAATACCTTTTTCTATCTGGTGTTTTTGTTTGTTTT
>NW_009713290.1:0-849 GCF_000703405.1 Apaloderma vittatum | reverse complement strand
GCTGTTTTTCACAGAATCACAGAATTATTGAGACTAGAGAAGACTTCTGAGATCATCAAGTCCAGCCTATGGCCCAACAGCAGCAGCAGCACCACATCAGCTAGATGCATCCAACCGCTATATGAAGACATAGGGAAACTGCTATAATAATGTTACAGCTGAACTCTCCAAGATGGCATGGATGTCCACCTTCAGATTCTGCAGCAGCTAGAGGGAGCTGTCTGCATCCCGCACCTCAAAGCCTGAGTTTCAAATTGGTGTCAACAACTCTGTGTGATTTTTCATAACACCAATGGAAAGGCCATATGTAGAATTATCAACGTTATCAAAGTAAGGAATAACTAAGAAATCAAAATTAAGTGCACAGTTCTATGTTGCCATTACAAATAAGGAGAAGAGACCATGCTATGCTAATGCTTGCTATTGAATTAGATTCTGAAATATTTGGATAGTGCTTCTCTTCCTTCTCTGTTATTTTACTTTTATTTTTTTCACATGATTATCCTCTCAGATTTGTGCTGACATTCACTGGAGAAGGAAGAATAAAATCTTGTGAGAAAGCCCTTGCTTGCTAAACATGAGGAGGAACCTTGAAGCCCATGTTCGTTTGTTGTTTGACAATTGCTAAACATCTGGAAATAGAAACTCCTTTTAAAAGTGAACTAAACCTGCAAACCGGAATGCTTGTCAGTAACAGCTTCTCTTTAGTATTGGGTTGATAGCAAAAGACTTAGCAGACCTTTTAGTGGACATCAGTGCTGCCCAGCAACTGAAACCTTCTTTGCAAAGTACTTCACTGAGGCAGAACTGCCCTTGCCCTGTGTAAGAGACTGTGTTAAAAATGTTTGT
>NW_009713289.1:48553-60730 GCF_000703405.1 Apaloderma vittatum | reverse complement strand
TTGTGGCCCTCCTCTGAACATGCTCCAACAGATCCACGTCCCTCTTATGGTGGGGGCACCAGAACTGGATGCAGTATTCGAGGTGGGGTTTCACAAGAGCAGACTAAAGGGGGAGAATCACCTCTCTTGACCTGGTGACCACGCTTCTCTGGATGCATCCCAGGACGCGGTTGGCCTTCTGGGCTGCGTGAGCGCCCTGCCGGCTCATGTTGAGCTTCTCATCTATCAACACCTCCAAGTCCTTCTCTTCAGGGCTACCCTCAACCCACTCGGTACCCAGTTTATATTTCTGCCTGAGACTGGCCTGGCCCAGGTGCAGGACCTTGCCCTTTGACTTGCTGAAGCTCCTGCAGTTTGCACTGGCCCATTTCTCAAGCCTGTCCAGGTCCCTCTGGATGGCATCTCTTCCCTCTAGCAAGTCCACCGTCATAGTGCTGTATCATTTCCCAAGGGTAGCGTACCTGCACTAGGAACTGGAATGTTACTTTGCACAGCCAATACGAGTTTTATGTACTACTAATAGTAATGCAATTGTCATGTTGATACTTGGTACACCAGGAGTAGCAAGAAGAAACCTTAAGTGGGGTTTCTGCACATCCGCAATAAATTCTCATCCTGATATAGAGTCTTTGGATGGCTCTTTTGTTATTGCCGAGAGAACCTGACAGCGCTGATAACGACACAGCCCTGGATCTTGCAGTGCCTTTGAAAGCTCAAAAAGAACCTGTCAGTTCAAAAAGTAACAGAGAAAATCTTCTTCTGACTTTAAATCATGGGAAGAAATCAGTGCAGCCACAAAAATAGTGGAAAATGCCTTGAAAAGCCTTTGAAGGAACAAAGAAGCAGCAATAACAACAAAAAAGAAACAAAATTCTCGCTGCTTTTTAGGTGACATACACAAAATCCAGCAGTGCAGAAGTCAAAATGTTAAAATTTGTGCTAGTGCCACAGAGAACCCTGAGGGAGATTACATTAGCACAACAAAAGTTTGCATACATAAGCTTTGATGAAATGAGTATGCACTGCTCTGTGCAGAATACGAAGTCAGAAAAGGTGTCAAAACCACTGGGAAGACAATTCTGATGATGCCTTTAATGGAACAGAGAAAAAAAAATTATTTGCTAACATTTTATAGCCTCTTGATGTTAGAGAAAACTGCACGGTACAAAGAACAATCACGGATCTTCCCAGTTGGTAGAACAAAACCTTTCTCAGGTCTTCAAACCAGGTTCAAGTCACTAATGAAGTAGTCCCAAAATCACCATGGAGATGCAAAAAAACAGGGTAAAAAGAATACTTAGGAATAATTTAGATACACCAGGACTGTTTTCAACGCTCTCATCGCAATAATCTTTACCAGGTAGACCTCTGCCTTAACTTCCCATGCCAGGTACCGCTCAAGATGTCAACAGTGTAATTAAAACAGAGAGGGTGTGGAGTCTCCGTCTCTGGAGACTTTCAAAACTCGCCTGGACACGTTCAAGTCTGACCTACACTGGGTGATCCTACTCTGGCAGGGGGGCTGGACTAGATGATCTTTCAAGGTCCCTTCCAACCCCGAACATTCTGTGATTCTGTGATTCTGTGATCTCATCTCAACAACTACAAATAGAAAAGGATCTTAATCTCAAGAGAGCATTTGGAAAGAGGGTTTGAGGTAAGTAAGCCCCATAAAGTAGTATTTTAGCACAGAAAGACACAGCCTGGTCCTCTTGCCACTGCTCATATTACGAATATCGAGCACGATGTTCCCAGCGCCCGGTGAGATCCAGGCGTGCTGCCATTCAAATTAATAGCATCGGTTCCTCTGAGCCACTGACTGCATTTCAACAAGCCCTTTTTTACAGCATTCAAATAACTCATCCAAGTCATGTTAAAACCACAAAATCAGGTGCTCGGAAGTTGGGAAATGCCGGAATTAGGACTGTCCACATCCATTACAGTAACCCCACCATGTGTATGCATCACGATACTGATGTGATTATGTCATTAGTTTTTTTCTGGCAAGACCTCAGCTCTGTTTGCTGAATAAGATTTTTTTTCCAGTACTTTGTTTAAATCCAGCACCCACCTGCATTTAATAGACTCTATAAACTCTTCAAAACCTACAGCTGACAGCACCCAAGGAATTGCCCTGCCAAAGCTGCAGCTCCCAGCTCCCCTCCCAACCCTCCTGTTTTCACCACAAGTAGCTTCATCCACCCAGGGCAAACGAAACTGCCACCAACACAGAAAAACATCCTGGCAGCCTTATTAAATGTAATCTATTTCTTAGAAAGAAGGGAAGAAACGTATTGTGCTCATTACTCAAGCTGTTTTATGGAAATGCTTGTTTCCATGGACTGCCAAAAAGATCAAAGGAATTTACCAAAACTTTTCTGAGCACAGGATATCAAACCAGACTCCGCAAATTACTGATTGGGGCATGTGGCGGATCCTCAATATCTGAAACGCAAGCGATGTTACATTTGGTGCTGGTCTCTTCTCACAGGTAATGAGGGACAGAACCAGGGAGGATGGTTGCAAGTTGCAACAGGGCAAGTTTAGGCTGGACATTAGGAAGAAATTCTTCACAGAAAGAGTGGTCAGACCCTGGAACAGACTGCCTAGGGAGGGGGTTGAGTCGCCATCCCTGGATGTGTTCAAGTGTCGCTTAGATGTGGTGTTGGGTGAGATGGTTTAGGGGTGAACTTGTAGTGTAGGGTCAATGGTTGGACTCGATGATCCCAAGGGTCTTTTCCAACCTGAATTGTTCTATGATTCTATGATTCTATGATTTCATCTTACCAACTAACTTCTTGAAAAACACGTGCCACCAGCCAGCAGCCCAAGGACTGAGCTCAGAGGACAATGTGAAAATATCCGTGCACAAGCTTGGAAGCCTTTCCAATCGCAACTTAATTAAATGAAGTATATTTTTTTTTCTTATTTGCTGCATATATGGTAATTAATTAGGTTGAAAAATTGCCATTCGGTTTGGTTCAGTGAATAACTAGAAATTCAGGATTCTGCAAAATGCAGGCTTTAGGGCAGGACAGAAGTTCAGGATCCTTACTCAGCACAGTTCCTTACTCTGTGTTTGAGAGAAAGAGCAGATTTTTCAAGATTTCAGTACAAGGAAAGAGGACCACTTGCCTCAAAACTGCCAGTTTCCTTTGGGAACATGTAGGTTAGCATTTGTAGGATAGTATTTAGGCAGTTTTCAATCCCAGCTTCAGGAAAGTAATTCTTGGAGGCATATGCTGTGACTCCATCCAACCACCCCATGACTTCTTTAAAGTTGTGTATAAAGTTGGGAGGCAATTAAAGAAAAATATCCTTGTGGCCTCAGAAAACTATAGATATTGCTACTCAAAAAATACTACGAATAAGATGCAAAAAAATTCATAAAAGGCAACAACATGGGCTCAAGTCTAATTTCAAATGTGCAATCACATTTTTAAACCTCCCACTTAACAGCAAATGCATAAATATACAAAGTAATCAATTTTATCAGGTAGGTGGCAACATATAAGTTTGTGTCTTAGGGCTGATTTTCAGATTAAGTTGGCATTTTTTTAAATTGCAAACACTAGTTTATGCCATAATTAGGACATCATGAATAGTGTATCTAAATAAATGTTCGCTTCCTGTCTAAATATGAAAATAATGCTTTTCCTATCACACAAAACTAATTATTATAGTTTTGCATGGCAATGTTTTTCAAAATGGCATTATGAATAATTCATGATGTTGAGTTTAATACAGTCATTTTAATGATAATATCTCAATGAAAAAGGTTTTTTTAAGAGGAATTAACCCCATCTTTAAACAAAAGAAACAAAGACTACCAAGTTAAAATCAGTCTTTTGGTAGTTTTAGAGAGATTAAAGTTACAAAAAAATACAAACTCGGTCTCTTCAAAACCAGGCAGTTATTTGGATTCAGGGTGATACTTCCAACCACAGTAAAATTCATACGAAAAGCTCTGCTAGAACAAACACAGACAGTATTTGAGCAGAAAATATTCCCTTGTTCAACTGGCTAGGTGTCAACAATTTTTACTTCCAACTTCACAGACTTTCTTACAATTTTTACTTCCACCTTCACAGACTTTCTTACAAGTTTTACATACAGTGTAGGAGAATTAGGAGAATTTTAGGTACATTTTGGAGATCAATGCTGAAAGAGGGGGCAAAGAGAGGAGAACGCCTCTTGATTGTCGCAGTTGTAAAATCTTAACATGGAAAGCACGGTTTGATTTCACTCACGTTGGAACAAAGCAAACCCTCACGCCTGAGAAAATCATGACTTTTCCACACTGAGACTGTATCGTGTGTGGACTAACATGTTTAATTGGGATATTTGGGGAGAAATGAAGCCAGCGAAGTTTGGTTTCCTACAGGTTTGTAAAATTTGCCCCCTCCAGTTTCTCACAGTTCCTCTCCAAATATCATTTGACTTTTTTTTTCCTGCCACAGAAACACGCTGAGGATAGTTTGAGGCCACAATTCTGCTCATTAGAGAGCCACAAGGACTTGTTGATCTGCTTGCAACTACCCCTAAAGCAGAAGGCAAGAATTTCCCTGTCTCTCCATCAGTGTGGGAACTCACCCACCTCCCTCCTTCAACTTACTTAGGCCATTCTTCCCCCAAATTTGCTTGAAGCTGTCCAGCTGATTTAGAAACTACTGGGAACAATGAGGGAGAGACACACAGGACAACCACAGAAGCTTTGCTCAGTTATGACACCGAGCTACAGGCTGGAAGTCTTTTTGGTTTTTCCCCCTTGGGCAGAAGGAGATGGCAAAGAACTAGGAAAGAAACATATATCCAAAATGCCCTGGATATTTAACAACTCCTCCAAAATCTCAGTCTTCAGCCACCAAAGGAACCGCAGGATAAATGAGCAGTTTTGAGGACATCTGAGTAAAATGATTCCACCAGCAGGCTCCAGTGACGAGTGAGAAAGTTACCATCACCCTGCTAAGAGGAAAGAGGGTTGGATGGTCACACGTACTCTCTTCTCCTCCACAGCCGGGATTCAAATAGCCTTTCTGTAAGCAAACCGTCTAGAGTTTTTTTCTTTTAATAAAAAGCTTTTTCCCCCCTTCTATTTTTCCTGCAGTTGAACACATATAGAAGATCAAGATATGAGGAGAGCGGATAGCGTATTATCTTCCGTGCCATTATATCAGACCTGTCTATCAAACTTCTTCTTCACCTCTCTCTTGTCACAGTTCATTATAAGGACTTGCTCTTTTATGACTAAACGATAGCGTAATATTAATCCTTACCAAATGTAAAATAAAAAGAGATACGATAGCATGAATTTAATAAAAAAGCCTTTATTCACCAAGGCGTCTTTCTGAGAATATAAAATGAAATAGCACATCGCAAGAGTCTGTATGAATGGAGGCACATTTTCCTGAATGAGTTAAAATTCTATCTTCAGCCCACAGTTATAGCATTCATAAAGGTTAGATAGTCAAATCCCTTTCAGGAAAAGTCAGATATTAAGATAAACACAATTCACATTGGAAACTATTTTATAGTGTTAAGTTATAGTTTAATTGTTACTCTGTTAGGAAGGGACACCTGGGTCACTGACTCCAATGCCACGCTCACAGCAATTCATTGGTCATTTCATTTGTACAACATTTCAGTGATTTGCCTTATCGCTGCCATTGAAAGGCCAATCCAAAGCTCGACATTTCTAATTTTTTGGAGCATTCTTCCAATTTTTGTGTAATCTTACTCTTGGCCGCACGATGCCAGGAACTGTGCCCGTCTTCTTGGACCGGTGCGGCTCTGCAGTGGAGGCAGTTCTTGCCTCATGTTCTGTGGGCAAGGGGTCAAATTTACTTTTGCTGCACTGCCAAAGATCTTCTGTTATTCCAAACACACCTAATAAATCACTGAAGTGAACAGATCAGTATTTACCCCACAGAGGAATGTTACTGGTAGGTTTGCCTAATCTGCCGATATAATATAGCTGGTTTGCTTTGGGGTGTGCTCTCCCACCTGTCAAAACTTTATCTTTATTAGCTTATTCCTGGAGTTTATGAGAAAACAAGAAGTTCCTTCCAAAGCAGGATGTGCTGGAGACAATTCAACCCAAAGTTTCAACCCCATGGCTCCAGTAAAAGGTGCATCCACATTAAGCATTTTATCTCAGAAACAAAGTATGCTTTTCAGGCAAACCTTGCAATAATTTCCATGTAATTGCTTTGTTTCACAAGGAGAATGGTCTCTGAGTGCATGAAGTTGATTCCTCTTGGATAAAACTTGAAGATTCACTCCAGAAACACACCTAATACAACCCCATTGCAAATGGGCACTCAGCCCATGGGACCAGACTAAAGCTGGTCTGAGGTAAAAAGCCCTGAAATATCTGCATCAGATCCTCAACATCACCTAAAAATCCTTTTCTATTGGTTTGCACCAATTCCTCCTGTAGACTTGGCCCAGAAGATACCATGGTTGTCACCTCCTGCCCAGCAATATGCTCAGTGCTATTCCAGCCCTCAAACACCCCGCACTGCGTAATTCTACAAAAACGCACCCCTGTGGGTTTGTAAACATTGTTCTGCTCTTTGAATGCCCCTTCCTGAGTCACAATCACCCTCCAGAAAAGCCTAACAGAAAAAAATCAACTCAAGAAGTTCTAATGTGCACAGATGCCCTGCATTTACACTTAAAAATAGTATTATAAGAATTGTTTTAATGCAGTACATAGCGGCTGTTAACACACTAAGGGTAGCTCAGGCAATCTTCTGGGCTCAAAACCAGGCAGGCAAGAGGTTGCACAAGAGCATTATGAGATTTAAAATGTCTTCTGCACATACAGGTCAAATAACTTCTCCCCAAAAAACTTTTAAGCTTTTGAGATATAAACCTAAACTCATAATAAATCTAACTAAAGTTAGATTGGATCTTAGGAAGAAATTCTTCATCCCGAGGGTGGCCAGATTCTGGACTATATTGCCCAGAGGGGCTGTGGCTGCTCCCTCCCTGGAGATGTCCAAGGCCAGGTTGGATGAACCTGGAGCAACCTGGGCTGGTTAAGGGCGTCCCTGCCCATGGCAGGGGGTTGGATTGGATGATCCCTTCCAACCTAAGACATTCTATGATTCTATAATTTTGAAGACTTCAGCTATAATAACAGTCCTCTGGGAAGCTGCTCCATAATTCAATGATCTTTGCAGCCAACAAACCAGCCCTTGGTTTAGAGATGAATTTATCTATCGTCAACTTCAGGGTATCTTAACACTTCTTCTCAAAACTAAAATACCACTTATTAATAGGAATCTTCTCCATACAAAAGGAGAGGTGCCTATCCATCTTCTCTTCATGTAGAATTATAATTTCAGTTTTTCAACACTCCCACTACAACACGTGCTTTTCAGTTTCAAAATCATTTCTGTGGCTGACTTTTATTTCTACATCCTTCTCCTCATGGAGACATCATCAACAGATGCATCATTCCTGATGCAATCCTACCATAGAGTAATTTCAGGAACTATTTCTAACGATGGAGTAGCACCACTGCATTTTACCTCCATTGAGAATGGTGACTGAAAGTAAGCCTCTTGGTAACTTTTTAAAATAATTTAAGTGCTGGATGTTAAAAATAAAGTATTTGCATGTATAACTTCCAGAAAAAAATCAAAATGGAAGATAGATGTTTACATCCCTTTGAAAATTCAGTAGGCAACATCTCTACAGTATTTACCACTCCTAAACACGTTGTTGAATGCTGCAGCATTCCATTAATATCCTTAGCATGCCCTCAGGGAAGGGTGATTTTCTTTACTGAAAATAATACCAGCAAAAAGAAAAAAAACAGCAAAAGGTTTGACCCCTAAGTGCAGATTTCACCAAGACGACTACTCTTTTCCATTACTGCTAATGCACATGAATCCAGTTCTATCACATCCTTTGACTTAGGATCCTAAGAGGATTCCTATCAATTTTCATTGCACCTCTGTAAAAAATATCCCAACCGGCAGATTAAGTAGACCTACAGGAACCTCTGGTTGAAACCATAAGCATGTGGGAGTCACACAGCCAGAAGAAAAACAAACAAGGTCTATGACTTGGTAGCAAGTGGACAGAAGACTTTACACTTTTCATGTTATCTCAAAGTAGGAATTTGCAGAGAAGATAAAATCTGAATTACTGTTTCACGGCCATTTTTTACTTGGCTCTGACAGGCCGTGGTTCTCTTCTAAGAGCTATCTTTTCGAGCCACTTGTTACTTGTGTTGTGACCAGGGACTCAAGATACCCCAAGACGACCCATTGGAAAGGAGAGCTTTGAAAACTCCTAAGTCAGTGAAAGAGGAGAGCTTACAGAAAAGCCTAATATTTAATTTTTAAAAGAAAAAAAATAATAGAAGTACAGATATCCAATATCCCTTATAATATCTTCTCTTGCAAATTCTTTTTTTCCCTTCTTGGATAATTACAGAGTAATTAATGTGGCCCTGCAATGGCATCATCCCAGGGCTTTGCTTATACCCAGCAGAGCAAGGCTACAGCTTAGCCTGTTCCTCTTCGCACGACACAAACAGATCCCTCAGTCAATCGTCTCTCCGCGGGGCGCGTGTCACGTTTTCATGAAGCAGCATAAACGACGATGGCACGCGTTTTGGGGGTTAAATTTTCTCGTGTGCTTTTAAATCGAATTAATCTGATGGAAAGCAACTTTGTAGAAAGAACCTCCTGGAGTTGAGAATTCATTAGCATGCCAAAGGAACTTGTTCCAGCAGAGATGATTACGCAAATACCCCTGTGAGAAGGGGAAAGTTCTTTGAAATGTCTCTCATGGTTCAAGACAGCATCTTATAAAGCGTAGAACGATTTCTGAACTGCCCAGATACGCAGAAGGAATAGATTCTCAGATAGCTTGTCCCAATTTTAACAGTGTCGCTTGGTACACTCACCTAAAACAGCTTTAGAAACTGGAATATTTACCGGCACAGAGAAAATCAGTATATAAAGGGTAAATAAGGACACAGTGAGATTCCAGAAATTAAAAAAATTTCCCCTCTGAATTGGTAAGTAGGTGTTTTGCCTTTATTTTCTTTAAAAAAAATGCAAATCAAGACCAAAAATCCACTCAAAACAAGCCTGGCAAGAAACAGTATGGAGCTGTGAGACCAAGACAACGTTGCCAGCGTCCAAGTAACTTTTTTACTTTCCTCACATACCAAAAGTTTGCAGTAACTACAGATACCCAATGTTCTTGTGTGCTGCTTTAAATTATTATTATTTGGTTTTCATTTAAATTATTATTTGGTTTTAAATACAAGTTTAACTCAATTTTAATATTGATACTTACCAACATCCTTGATCCTGGAGCACCTCTCCTGTGCAGACAGACTGAGAGAGCTGGGGCTGTTCAGTCTGCAGAAGAGAAGGCTCCCAGGAGACCTTATTGTGGCTTCCAGTATCTCAAGGGGGCTACAAGAAAGCTGGGGAGGGGCTTGTTAGGATGTCGGGTAGTGACAGGACTAGAGGGAATGGATTGAAGCTGGAGATGGGTCGGTTCAGATGGGACGTGAGGAAGAAGTTCTTCCCCAGGAGGGTGGGGAGACCCTGGCACAGGTTGCCCAGAGAGGGGGTGGCAGCCCCAGCCCTGGGAGTTTGTCAGGCCAGGCTGGATGGGACTCTGGGCAGCCTGATCTCGTGGGGGATGTCCCTGCCCATGGCAGGGGGGTTGGAACTGGGTGATCTTTAAGGTCCCTTCCAACCTTGACAATTATTCTATGATTCTATGATTCGAGAATCATATACTGGCAATAGAGAGAGTGAAAACACGGGGCTGATTAGGCCAAAATTAAAATGCTAAAAGAGTAATGATATAGTAGAAATTAATCAAATTAATATAAAGGCCTATATCAACAGTGAGTCAGAAATCAGGAATATCGTCACATTAAAAGTCACACTTATAAAAGGACATTTCGAAGCTTTCTTTTGAACAGGTAGAAAGAGATATTGGAGAAGAGGATATCTAAAGTCATGCATTGGTTTTGGGATAAAGACTACTGGGGGCTCTGCATAGGTTTAATTTTTCAAACACATTTAATATTTTTAAGTCCACATTTTATATTTTTAAGTCCACATTTTTGCCTCTGTAGGAGTTGTAGCAATATGACAAACAACACGCTGACAACCATGTATCATCAAAATCAAACCAGGGTTTAACAGCAAACGGCCTCGAATCTTTGCAGATCCCTTGGGCAAGGGTACTGGCAACACCACGTGCCACACAACACCATCCCTCACCCCCCTTGCCCACCTGGATCACAGGGGCACAAACTCTGATCAAGATGTTGCTGAGCGGCTCTAGATTAAGGATTTCTGATCCGGCTGATGCAGCACCAGCACGGAGGCAGGCTGATTTTTCACAGAGTTTGGGGAATCCCAAGGTTCCTTTCCATAGAGCGTGAACTCCTCCATTGCTCACCCAAGTTGCAACAACCACAGAGGGAAAATATGGTGAAGGATGAGCCAACACAGTCGTCACCAGCCACTAAAGACGGATACTCCAGGGCACAGCGGAAGGATTTCTTCTCAGAGGCTGTTTCAGCCTTTACAAGGCTGGGATGACCCAAAGGCATGGATGCCCCTGGTATTACATGGTTAAAAAATATGTTTAAGCTTAATGTTTTTAGCAAAATTCACCGTTGCCTCCTGCACAGCTGGGCTACAAGACCATAAAACAAATGCTTTAACCATTTCTCCATTAAAAAAAGTACTGAGAAAATACAAAAAGTAGTCAGGAGTAAAGCAGTTAGGAGTAAAGACTCTTTTAAAAAAATCTGGCTGCAGTTCTTTCAGTTACCAAGAGCTTGAAATTAATAAATAAGCAGGGAGAAGTAGATTTCTCTACACTTAACCCTGTTTTTTTCAAATTGTCTTCTTTTCTGTTGCTAGGAGACTGCAACCTCAAAGTATCAATAATGATGAAGGACATTATATTTAATCCTTATTTTATTAAAGAATGATCAAAACAACTTGTATCTTAAAATCTACGTAAACCAAAAAATCTTTTAACTTAGAAAAAATTCTAACACAATAATTCGAAGTCTTCCAGGCTTGGTATCTACTTAAAGGATGTGATATACAGTTCAGCAGTATATCAAAACAGGTCCAGCATAGTTAACATCCAAAAATATAATAAAGGAGATAATAAAAATGGGTGAAACGTTTGTATCACCCTTGATCAAATAAAGCATCCACTTCTCCACATTAGAGAGGTTAGATCACCCTTATGTTAGACTATCACACAATCAGACATCGATCCAAAATAATTATGGTATTGCAAAAACGAGATGTAAGAAAATTTTTAAATGAAAAATTAAAAGTGTCACTGGGCACCCATAAGGACACAAGAAACCACGTCGCTAAATAATCTCAACAAGAAGGATCCAACAGAAGGTTTGGAAAAAATAATGCAGTGCTATACATCATAAACCAGAGAAACCCATAAAACGCTCTGCTGAATACGCTACAGTACTGGCATTATTTCTGCAGCCAACATCAAATGCTTTGCAGGATTCTTTATTTGTTGGGAGGATTAATGTTTTAAAGTTTCATTTTTAATAATAACACATAACGCATAATACTAGACTTTTGCTTCCTCAACATAAATGCACAGAAAAAGTGCAAGCTACAAAATTTTATATTAAATATATCTGTATTAAAATCATGTAGCCCTGAAGAGAAGGGGCTGTTGATAGATGAGAAGCTCAATATGAGCCGGCAGGGCGCTCACACAGCCCAGAAGGCCAACCGCATCCTGGGATGGATGAAGAGGAGTGTGGCCAGCAGGGCAGGAGATTTGCTCTGCTCTTGTGAGACCCCACCTCGAATCCTGCGCCCAGTTCTGGTGTCCCCACCATAAGAGGGACGTGGATCTGTTGGAGCGTGTTCAGAGGAGGCCACAAGGATGATCCAGGGGCTGGAGCAGCTCTGCTACGAGGACAGGCTGTGGGAGCTGGGGTTGTTCAGTCTGGAAAAGAGAAGACTTCAGGGGGACCTAATAGCTGCCTTCCAATACCTGAAGGGAACCTACAGGAAGGCTGGGGAGGGACTTTTTACAAGAGTGTCCAGCGATAGGACAAGGGGAAATGGGTTTAAGTTGAAGGAGAATAGATTTAGATTGGATTTTAGGAAGAAATTCTTCAGT
>NW_009713289.1:0-48495 GCF_000703405.1 Apaloderma vittatum | reverse complement strand
GTTCAAGGCCAGGTTGGACGGAGCCTTGAGTATCCTGATCTAGTTAAGAGGTGTCCCTGCCCATGACAGGGAGGTTGGACTAGATGATCTCTAAGGTCCCTTCCAGCCTAGGCCAGTCTATGATTCTATGTTTCTATATATGCAGCTACCGTATTAAAACTAAAATATTTTTACTATATTGAAAAAGCCACAATTTCTGAAAAGTCAGTTTCTGCAGCTAAACATCAAAAAGAATGCATGAATTTTTTTTTAAAAAGATAAACAGAAACATAACAAGGATTATGGGTATTGGGAAAGTAGAAGAAAGCAAAAATTAGAGAACTGATGTTTCTTTGGAGTTTGATAAGTCTGTGAAGATGTTTTTAATTCCATCCAGAAGTTTCTCTTTCTTTTAGCAGGCAGTCTTTGATCAAACTGAAAGCAATTAAGACAAAGAGCAGGGACATGGTGGCATTTAAATTTCTTCCCGCGTTTTTTCTAGCAGCAAGAATTAATGCGGACGTGTGGCAAAACCACATTACACAAATACAAACCTCGACTATACAGATAAAACCTGAGAAACACCACTCAAGCCTGTGCCATGGTTTTGCCAAGGGTTCAAGAGTCTGGGAACCCTTAACAAGACGCTCACAGCTCGCTATTCTCATTCTACCGTTTGGCTATTCTCATATTTTATCTTGGTTTGAAATCAGCAACGCGTGACCACAAGTTTTCAGGACACATATTGACGGAGTTGAACACACTCTTCACCTCATCGTAGCCCGGACAAATTATGTGAAAGGCAGTGTGGGGTAGCAGAACCAACTCCTACCCAAGCGCTGTGCGATGGCATCTGTACTGCTCTCAGAAGTCCCTCTGTCAGATGGAGAAGTCCCGAGGTTCATTTCAGTACCAGCAAAGCTGCTCCTTTCCTGTGGTTTTCACTCTACCAGCTTTTGGACACAACTCACACATCTCTCTCTCCAACGAATCATCAGCTTCTCCAGTGAAACATTGAACTACAAGCACCAGTATCTGAGCATAAGCAATAACAGAATTATCACAGACAGATACACACCAGTAAAAAATTTTGAGCTAACACAGTGTATCTTTTGCTCTCCTGGTAGATTTTATCCTGATACACATGGTCACTTTAAATACAAACTACAGACAAGTGATTAAAGAACGTTTTGCCATTTCTGGGTAAGATGTAGCTACTTACAGGCTCTTTAAACTGTCATAATCATGATCAAAGGTACTGTGCACGTTTCACAAGATAAGGAATGAGGTGGGCTAGCTTGGAGCAAGGATAAATCAAGACATATATACAGTTAATGAAGAAATAGACCTCTTGCTGCCAGAGGCTCCGCTAAAACAAGAGCCATAGGGGATGCCATTTGTGCTTGCATTTGTGAGCCGTGCGTGAGTGTTCTTGGGCTGAATAACGAACCTACTTGGTGCACTGGGGCTGGTTTATGGTTCACGGAAGCAGTTGCTTTGTATCCAGATGTAATTTGTGCAAGCTTTAAAAGAGTAAGGCTCTTTTCACCTTCAATTGAAAACCTTTTGGCATTGAAAATGTAGGCATATCACATGCCCTAACTTGGTGAAGGTACGTACTAACATGAGGTACAAAATAAAGCTCGGTGCTCATAAGGATGACACAAATTGTTTGTGTATTAGTTCTCCAGGGAGCACACTAGGTCTGAAGGACTGAGAATCTGGGGATACTGCTAAGATAGAGACCAATGGAGGGTTAACTGCCTCCCCTGGGAACTGCTCTCCTCGTGCTGTACTCAACGGTAATGAAGAGGCATCTCCCTGGTCACCTTCTTTCGAGAGCTTTCCTCTGTGGCTCGTGATTTTAAAACAAGTGCCCATGAAATTCCATGGCTCAATCCCTCTTTTGACATCCGTGCCACAGTCACCTTGAAAGCCACACTTTCTCATTCCTTACTTGAGTTCTCCTCTGCAAGTCAACATCCCTTGTGCCCTTCTCAGTTTCATATATTCGGATTGACTGGGGATTCATTTTTATCCCGTCATCTTCCAGCTGGAGCTTCGGCAACTATAATAGTTTCGCCTTGTTCTTGAAAGGGGAAGAATAATTAGCACATCTTTTAAATTAATGCATTTAGCTTTAGCCCATATCGCCACATGCAAAGCGTACATATTTTTAGTTTACCGAAAAATACTTTTTGATCGTTTTTCCAGTTTGTCATTGAACTTCTAGCCACTAAAAACTCCTCAAACAGAGACAGCTCAGAAAAATAAGTAGCAATCTACTTTTATCTTTCAAGCAGTAAATCACTTTTAATAGATAATTTGTTAGGTGAGCAACATCACCTACATAAGCTGGCCCTAGATGGAGTGGGAAGTTGGACCAAAGACTTCCAGAGGACTCTTCCAACCTTCACAAATCTGTGATTCTACAACAGAGTGCAAACTTTCACTTTGTAGTCCTCATTTCAAAAAGTACAGTATTCCTCTGCTAGACAACTACAGCATATGAGCTCTTCTCTACTTAACTACCATTTCGATCAGTGTGATCTCTGGAGAAGAGGGAGGGATGACTGAGGAGCAAGCCTGTGCATCTGCATAATTTTGAGGCTACAAAAAAATAAAATAAGGCAACTTTGAAGATCAACTTCTCTGTATTTCTTAGCATTTGTCACTCTTCAACTCTTGAATTTTATATCTCAAACTTGAGACATTTTGCATCCCCATAGATAGCCGTAACTTCTGGGCTGATATACATTTTCACTGATGTTAAGGAATATAATTACAGCTGGACGTGAACTGACGACATTCTTCAATAGCAATTGCTAGTATGCCTTACCCTAAAAAAAATCTGGAAATAATCAACTCATAGATTTTGTTGTCTCTTCTTTGCAACAAAAATATCAGCGGCAAGCAAAATTCCAGCTCCGTACAGGGAAAAGACTTTTTCCCAACGGAAGGAGTTAAGCACAAGAACAAGGTGTCTAAAACCACCATGGAATCTGCGTCCTCAGACATTTTCACTACTCAACTGAGCAAGTAGTAACTTTGAAGGCAGCTGTCCTCAGAGCAAGGAATTGGGCTAGATAACTTCCAGAAGTCCCACCTAACCTAACCTAATCTAACCTAACCTCATCCTAACCTAACCCTTTCTGGATTAGGTTTAGTTCATCAGTGTTTGTTTCCAAATTTAAGCACGGGTTTTAAACGGATGAAAATCAAGCGTTTCAAAATGTTACCTACTCGGCAATTTTACTTTTTTTGGCCTTCTCCATTCAGCGACAGGTATTTCTGAATCCTGAAATACGTAATGCAAAGCAGCTACACCAGGTTGAACTAAAGGTCAGTTCAGGCCCTTGCTCTCCCTCCAACAGAAGAGCACAGGAGAAGCACAAGCACGTCCTGACAATTTCCAAGAACACTCCAGCCTCCAAGAATACCCTGGCCCAAAGCTGGTCCCTGCGTTCCACATCCTTCAGAGGACTTCTCTTCCACAATTTTGCCCAGCCACTTCTAGGAACCTGGACTTTCTTAGCTGGTAGCTAGGTTTGAGATTTATGTCCTCTGTCCTTTATGACTTCAAAGAAAATGTGTGCCGGCTTGATTTTTATAAATACTAAATAATAACTAAAGGAAAAATGAAAGTTTTAAGAGTATTTTAGCACTAATTCAGTGGGTGGCTTAATATAAAGAGGTGTAAGATCATTTTCCCTCCAGCAGCTATGTCATTTACACTCTTCAAAAACCTATTCTAAAAACCTGCTCTTGGAAATTCTCTCATTAATTGAGCTAAATAAGTCCCTGAAAGACTTCGGTAAAACAGACACTAGATTACATTAATTAATCATTTAAATTTTCTTCTGATTTGTCCTCAACTGCCACAGGCAACCCTGCCTCTTCAGAGATAACTACAATGCGAGAACAATAACTACAGTTCACAAGGGCAGCAAAAGAATTGAAGCAGGGGTACATTAGGTGAAAATTTAAGGCAATTTATTTGCATCATATATCCTACCAATTATGTTGCTCTAAGCAAAGTTAAAATACACTTCTGTACTGACTTCATTTTCACAAAACATTAAGAAACTAGGGGATGGGCATGCAGAAATATATTTCATTTTTAGGTAGCATACATAGAGAGAAGACATTTACTAACATGCATGTATCAAATGCAGGTGATAGCACATGAGGACTCTTGTAAAATTAAATTGGTTCTTCACTGTAAACCTTTTCACAGATTTGCTGCAAACAAAGCCAGCAGTTCAACTACCTCAGTGCGCAGCGACTTCCTCATGCTTCCCAAAACTCAACCTCCTACAACCTGTGCTTTTTCCTCCTAGTTCTATCCTTTACTAAATAATCTGTTTATCCGTTATCCTCCAAATTTAGACACAGTAAAAATAAAAATGTATAGAATCACAGAATCCTTCAGGTTGGAAAAGACCCTTGGGATCATCGAGTCCAACCACTGACCCTACTCATCCCTAAACCATGTCCCCCAGCACCACATTTAAACAACCTTTAAACAGCTCCAGGGATGGGGACTCTACCATCTCCTTGGGCAGCCTGTGCCAATGTCTAACTACTCTTGCTGTGAAAAAATTCTTCCTAATGTCCAGTCTAACCCTCCCCTGTTGCAGTCTGAAGCCATTCTCTCTTGTTCTACCGTTAATTACCTGTGAGAAAAGATCAGCATCAACCTCTCTGCAATGATCTCAGGTAGTTGTAGAGAGTGATGAGGTCTCCCCTCGTACTTTACAAATTATTAAATAATTGTTATCAATATAAAATGTTAATGCAATGCTGTTCATCGGTATACACTGTTCATAAAAATCCTTTGGGTATCTTTTATCTACCACGCGTAGATGTGGTGCTCAGGGACACAGGTTAGTGGGGGACCTGGCATCACTGGCTTAACGGTTGGACTCAATGATGTTGAAGGTCTTTTCCAACCTAAACAATTCTGTGATTCTGTCATTCTATGATAATATTCAGAAATCAAAGACCTTTGTAAAAGTGAGCAGCCATCAGCACTGATCACTTAAAAGAACTGAAAAATTCTGATTTCTTGGGTGACCACACCTGTTAACACTATTCCATACAAAGAACGACAGACTCTGCTAAGCTGTTGGCATCCAAAGCACTGAGAACTTCAGAAAGTAAATACCACAGTTTCCCTCAAAAAAAACCACAGAGGACCAGGCACCTAAGACTCACTGTCCTCATAAGGTGGTGAATAATCAATATGTTTTACCTCAGTCAAAAGTCAATAGTGGGGTGCAGTGATTTGTCTCATTTATATGCCTGTAACCAACTTTGTTACTGGATGTATTTATAAAAACTACAAAACGCAGTGCACAGATGAACTTCACGGTGAAACCCCCACACTGTCTTCCTGGGTGACAAAGAGGAGGCCATCCCACGAAAACTTAATAACCTCCTTGTAATTCAGGCAAGCACAAGAGAGATTCATGCATATGGCGTGTCAAAAAAACAGCATATCTTAGCATGCAAGGTCACTTGGCTGTCAGGAACTGAAACAGAAGCCGCCTCCTAGACAAACGACAAACAAGAAATCATGAAAAACAAGAAAGAAAAGGGAGGAAAATTCTAATTTAAGCAAATTTAAACAGGATGTTGTGTGCGCCCTAGATCCAAGACCATGGCCCTGCAGACTGGCTGGTGTATTTGTCGTCTCAGTTAGTGCCAGTTTGGAACAAGAAGCCTTTCCAAAGGACATTTTGAATGTTGCTATAGTGTTCCATCAGGTGAAAGAGTTTAAGGGTGGAGATGTGGTCAGACTGACTCAAGCTCAGTTTTCTTTGAGACGTATCCTCCTCTAGATACAGAAAAGTACTTCAAGCGTGATCCTGGGATGGGTCAACCAAGCGTGGGTTGACCTCCTTTCTATCAAGTATTTTAAAAGTTTGTAAATATATTCCACATTATTTAAACCAACTCTAACTCTACTGGCAACGTGTGGTTTGAGAGCAACTGTCTGTCATGAAGCTATTCCACCAACTTCTGGTGGTGAATCTAATATTGAAGGAGTAGGACACTTGTGCAGTAACCAGTTCCCCAGGACATATTCTCCAACATATAAAGATCCTCTATCTAGCTGCACAGTACGAGAAGAGTGGAAGCCAGTGAGAACCCCCAAAAAGCTGTCTAATACAGATGCATCACGCTTGAATCCACGGCTTCCCGTGTGGTTTGTGAGAGTAACATGAAGACAAGCGCTTTCCAGTTTCAAGCACAGAAAGACACAGCTTGGAAGAATCACTGGAGGTATAAAGCTTAAACACCTCCTCAAAGCAGAACTCAAAACAGACCTCTCAGAGTCACAGCCTCCTCAGTTGTCAAAATCTCTAAGGATAGTGATTCATACTCACACTCTGAAGAATTTTTTTCCCGTCGTGCAATCAAACTTTTCGTTGTTTTCGTTTCTCTGTTCTTCAGGAAAACAACTGAGAGCTATCTCTGGTTGGATGTGTGATGAGTCCTCCATATCAAACGCTGTCTAATTAGGCTGGTGGTCACGCACAGCACCAGGTTCAACTTCTAAATTATTCTAAACTATAGACACCACTGCATGTAAGTTGACACTTATAAAATTGGGAATGGTAATGACCATTTTGCCAAGCACAAATCATGCTACGTGAGAAAACACTCATTCACTAACTGTATGCTGAGCAAACTTACTGTGTGCAGGTCGTTACACAAAAGACTTTTCTACAGCTCACAAATTACAAATGATGTTACAAATCCTACAGTCTTCCAATATGGACAGTGTCTCTCGATTTGTAACCCTACTTGGCAATACTTCTCAACTGACTGTCCTGCTACATTACCTGCACTTCAGAAAACGCCACACCAGCAACCGTATGATCACGGATGTGATCATGGATGTTTCTGGACCATTCCTTCCCTTTTCCAGAAAGTCTCAGGAAGCTGAAAAAGACTTAAAACCTCTCTGGAAGAGCCCAACAGGGTCAGTTACCAACAGGCAGGGGTGTCAGTATACGCTAAGTGCTAACACTGGCAAGATCTTGATGTGAGGTAGAAGCAATATTCCCAGTTCAAACCTGAGGAGATTCCAAGCTTGTCAAAATGAATTTGCTTCCTTGCTAACATCTACTTACTACTGGCTCAAACATCCCAGTTGCTGCAGAAAATAAGTGGATATGTGATCTACAGATGGGTAGGGTCCCACGGGGAGGGACTGCACTCCCCGTTATCTCAGATTCAGCGACTTCGGTGAAATTTAGGCAGGCTGATTCTCACCCTGAGGCTGTTCACATGGAGGATGCTGTGATTCACCTTCATTTGAAGAAAATAAATGTAGAACATGCTTATACAGAAAATCCCAGAACAGAGATTAACGTTAGACTGTCAGAAATCCGGCGGAACTCAGCTTTTTTCGGTGAATGCAGGACAAAGCCACGAAGGAAAAGAACAGGAACGCCGTAAGACAGAAAGTACTCCATGACTAGTGATAGGCAACGATTTATAATTAATCCACAACAGGAATGCAGCAGTTTTTTACAAGGCAATAATCCAGCTCCATTCCCTAAGGTAAAGGCTGGAAGAATGAAGGCCGAGTAGGTTTTTCAAACAAGGCAACTGGATTATTGCCCCATAAAGCAGCATGGCACTGTGATTATTACCTTTGTGTTACACACCCTTTCAGAATGTTTTTTCCCCATAAATGTTTAAAACGTAACAAGTAAAAAGATCAGGAGAAGAGAAAGGGGATATGGGGTAGAAAGTAACTCCTTTAATGTGTTCTTCTACTTTCCCAAAAATATATCAAGTAAGAAATCTAAAAGAAATGGTTTCAACCAGGGCTATTATAAATAGCAGCAATAAATCCCATTAATAAGCAGCATACAAAGATTTTACGTCCCTCTTATTCTTCACACATACGTTGTTTCCCCCTCTGCTATCTTCCTCCCTTTTCACACTCTCCCAAATGCATAAGTAGTTTTTCTTTCTCTAGATTTTTTCCTAACGCATTTAAATTTCACATTATACTCGAAAAACCACATTTCACCAACCCCAAAAACAAGGCAAAGACTCACACATCTTGCAGAATCATATTAGTGATAGCTCATGAAACTTTAAGCCACATCCTAGCGTTCCTCACGTCCAAAAGAACAGAATGTTTGGAGAAGACAGAGCATCTCATCCTGGTGCCTGAACCCACGCCTTGGCCTGAGGGAATAGAGCACTAAATTCAAGCACTAAATATATATGATTTACTGGAAAAGATCAAAGTAAGAAAATTCAGCAGACTCCAAATTCCTTCGTTTCTGATATTATACTCAGATGTGCCACAGCTTTCTCAAAACCTAGACATGTATTCAAGGCATTGAGTTTTAAAGAAAACAAGTGGAACTTTCACAAATATTTTATCTCTAAAAACACTTCTTTCTCTCATTGTAAAAACTTTGCAGCTCATCTAACAAAAATTTCTTTACAAAGGCAAACAACCAAAACAAATATGATTTCAACCGACACTGTTTTGAAAACATTAAATGGAATCCCACTGGGAAATTAAATGGAAATGTCATCTCTAATAATGGGCGAGAATGATTCATAGACAGAAGCTAACATTTTAAAATATGTTACCTACATAATTAGAGGAGCCTGATTTTCCAAAGGACCAGTCTCTTACACCTTCCAATAAAAACAAAGCCAGTTTCAACATATGTGCTTGAAATATTTGGCCACGTTGCAGAAATTAAATGTGGAAAGCCCTGAAAGTATGTTCCTGCTACCTAAGGCACGGAACTCACTGGATTCCAACTGCTTCATGAATGTCTTTTTGGAATAATTGCTATCACCAATGGCAAAATTACAGCTTGATTTCAAAATATTTGAAATACATAAAATATCCATAATCATCCTTACAACAGCTTGAACATAAGCTGTCCATTTAAAAATACTGGGATTTAGGAATCTGCAATAGGTTGACAAAGAAATCTTTGGAAAAGAATTATAGGAAACGTGACACTTCCTAGGCTGTGAAGGGGAGGAAAATGTTTTAATTTCATTTATTGTCAAAAACATAAAGTCCGCAATTTGTGTAATACAGACAGAAGGAAAGAAGACACTTAGCAAGTTTAGACTCAGCCACAGCGGAGGTAAAAATACAGCAAAATTTCTCCAGGCCTCTGCAATTTTGTATAAATCCACTTTTACCTGAAACTGAGAAGCAGTATTCTTAAATTACTAATAAAACTATTTAAAGGATACTGTAGGTAGCCTATTCATCAACATTAAAGTCATTCTAACATTACACTGGGTTACTGGGCTGTCCTGGACAAGGACATTACTCCAGGTGTTCCCAAACTGTGGCCCTAAAGTAGTCATGGGTCATCTGCAGGTGACCCAGAAAAAAAACCCCAACACATTATTTTTATGTGTATCATAATCTCTGTCACTTTGACAATGAACTTTACAGTCCTCTTCTGAGCACTCACAGGAGTGAGGAAAAAAACACTTTTTGTGTCATTGGACCGCTCAATAAGGAGTCGGGGTCTACAATTTTGAAAACAACAAGTGTTCTTTCTCGGTGGCCCCTGTACTTCATGAGAAGGTGTCAAAACCTTCTTCAACGAGGTTACATTTCTCACTTTCCTCTTCAGCGAATTGTAAGACCCGTGTGGGTTCTCTCCGGGGTGCAGCAAACTCGGACTGTTCTAACAAAACAGATGAGTGCACACGTGCTGAGGATTATTTGGTTTCCCATTCTCTGGAGTGCTCAGCAGTAATGGGAGCCACAGATTTATTTGCAGTGCATTAAGAACAGAATGTTTGGGGGCATCATTTCTCAGCAAAGAGGAATGGAAGAGAAATATTAACTCAGATGTTGAGGTTACCAGATGAGGGTCTACCGACTTTAGTTACAGTGCAAAGGAGAATGGTGCTGGGATAATAAACAAACATTATCACCTCCATTATCACGACCATTAAAAATGAAGGAAGTAAAATTAGAAAAGTGAGGAGGTTAAATAAAGCACAACCTTAATAAACACTCCTGGCGGTAGTTAAGTGTAGTTTCCTGGGCGACAAATTTCCTTTTAGTGTTTAAAGAAAGAGCAAATAAAAGTAATTTAAAATGTTTAGACATAAATCCGTAACTACTACTCCATGCTGTTGGCATCATCAGCACCAGTTTTATTCTTGATGCCAGAGCTTTAGGCACCAAGATTGCAGATCCATACAACGTTGGAAGGGACCTTAAAGACCATCTAGTTCCAACTCTCCCACCTCCCACTAGACCAGATTGCTCAAAGACCCGTCCAACCTGGCCTTGAAACCCTCCAGGGATGAGGCTTCCCCAACTTCTCTGGGCAGCCTGTGCCAGGGTCTCACCACTCTCATGGTGAAGAACACCCTTGTTACATCTGACCTAAAACTACTTTCTCTCAGGTTGAAACTGTTACCCCTTGTCCTATCCCTACGCTCTCTGATCAAGAGTCCCTCCCTTTCTTTTCTGTAGCCCCCTTTAAGTACTGAAAGGCCACCATAAGCTCTGACTCACAAATGTTTTTTAGAAGGACACAAGTGGGACGGTAGCATTGATCTTCCCAGTAACGGGAAAGAACTTCTCACGCTGCTGACGTCTCAGCGGACCTCAGGGAGAAGGACAAGAGCTCTGAGATACAAGTGTCTGGGGCGTGTGACGTGAGCTGAAGTTACGGACAAAAGAACTACAGGTAGAAGTCTCCAATTTGGCCAAACCAAACAGCACAGTCATGTGGACAGAAAAAAAAGCAGGAGAAAACTTGAGTACATCAGCAGAAAACCCAAATAAAAGAATTAATGTTGGTCCCCTTCAAGGTAGTAGAAGGACATAACTATTTTAGACAAATCAAGGTAAAAGGTCCTGCTTTTCAGCTCCGCGGTGTTTAGGATCACAGGAAGCGCACTCAAAGTTTTCCATCAGCTGTTTTGACATTTGTGACTCATAAGACTTCTGGTCTCAGCCTGAAAGATATGCAAATACCACATTTCATTTTTTATTTTCACATGTCCTTCTGAAAGGCAAGTTAAGCGTTCAGCATGTCCACTCCTTGCATACCGAACAGCATTACACGAAAGACTGCCTGAAGCCCAAAGGCACATTTTAAAACCAATAACTGCATTAGCTAACTAAATCTATAAACTTTTTATACATGAAAGTGAAGTAAAAACAGTGAATTCAAGGCAACATAAGAAACTCCAACTCGCAGCACAGGCAATGCAAAGGTAATGTGTTACTAGAAGGGAGGCAGACAAGGACTTTCCACATTCGGTTGTCTCATTTTATCTATTACAAATGAAATTATAATGATTTACAGTAAAACAATTATAGAGACTTTGATCTAAACATCACTCAGAAATTCAAACTTAAGCAAGTGTACAAACTAAGTCGAATACCAGAATGTCTGGAAAATTTACCAGCAAAACAAAAAAATAAATCTTTAAACAATCTCTATGATATCTACGATATGAAAAAAATGTAAATGTGTCAATTATCTCAGAGAAGTATATGAGCATAAAGTTTGACTTTCACCACACACACATATATATATATCTGCATAGATACATACACCCCTCTCATCTTTAAATACAATCTCCTACGTGAAAGATAAGTTTAATAACACACGTCAATAAGCTAGGAATAAAGAAATGCATATAAGGATTTTGCAGTTACCCAAGGCAAACAAAAATATTACCTTGAACAAAGAAAATTCCAAATATGCTAAAAAAATCACGCAAGTAAAGGTCGCAAATAACTTTAACTGATACGGAGCAGTAACACAATCGGATTACTGGCTCTTAATACGTTGTCCAAAATTGAATTTTTATGATTGACTATATTCCCTCAAACCACAGCAATACAGGACAAAGATAAAACAACCTCCTTTCTCTGGGAGCGTACGAGGTTGCTCATTTACTACACGAGCATGTAGGGCAAAGGAAATCAATACCGTAGCAGCAAAAGAACTTTTTGCAATCAAGAGATTTCCATTTGTAATAGCAAAAATCTGAATACAGAAAACAGGTATGTATGCACTTCTTGGAAGATCTCATCTAAAAACCTTTCTTTTCATGCCTCCTTTCTTTACTTGTTTTCCTTCCTACTATTTCTATCATTTTCTTTCATTTTTTCACTATCTGATTATGTTAAAAATATTAATTTTTTTTCATTTTAAAACCTCGCTTGGCTGCCGACATACCCAGAAGATTTGTTTCAGTGAGTTGCTTATAAAGGAATCCACAGAGCAAACAGAAGCCTGGCCACTCCAGGGCACAGCGCTCTGCCCTTTCATTACGAGGCAAGGTCAGCTGTAATTTTTTCCCGTTAATATCATGCATAAATCCTGCCAGTGGGATTGCACCTGACCCCAAAGGATGAAAACAGCTGAGGAAAAATACCACATGCAAAAATTCACCACTTGTAGTATATAATTCCAAAGCAAGTAGCACTGAGACAGGCCCACTGAGACTGTCTGTGCTAGTAAGAGCGAGGATGCTGGCCGTGCACAGAACACGCAAGTTTGATATACGCGGAGCAGAAGAAACTATTTCTTTTTAAACAGAAATTAAGAGTAAGAAAACAGGCTGAAAGTTCACAAGGGAAAAACTGGCCAGACTATCATGAACTTCCTTGTATGAGACCCTAAAACTCGGAGGTGCCGCTCTTTGGCACAGGCAGAAGCACGGGCTGAAAGACTTAATAGAGCTCTCCTTTGTGTTAAAGAACTGCTTCAAAATACTCTAACAAGAAAAGAAAACAATTAAAATATTAGACAAGACCTTCCGCGGATGACTCTTACTGCCAGCTAGACCTCAGTCTTCACCATCCCTATTCCCCGTTAGCACACCCCAGAATGTACTGGAGATACTTGAGCCTGTCCAACCGACGGAATGTAGTTTTAGAAACGTGACAATGTTTCGTTAAAGCATCAACCTTCTGTTTCGGTTATGCCTCTTTATTCATGTATTGTACCAATAATCATAAAAAACCCAAAAAGGTTGGCAGGTCCTGGAGAGAAAATGCAGAAAGTGGGCGTCTCAAGGCAGGACTACCCGTTGGCATTTCTGAAAACTCTTGGCCCAACCTGGTTTTAAGACTGGTTGGTGCTCCAAAGACCCAGAGATATCTATTCCAGTACTGCTCTAGCCGTATCTTTAGAACTTTCTTCCCTAATATCTAACCTGAATCTCTTTTGACACAGTTTCAACTCATTACGCCTTGCTTGAGCCACCACAGGCATGGAGAGCTGGTTATGACCTGATTTCTAGCAGCCTCTCACATAACTGATGAGTGTTATCACGTTTCCCTTCAATTTTTTCTTCCTTAGGCTACATGACTCTCACTGATCATATTTTCTAGACCTCTGATCACTATCAATAGTCCTCTGGACTATTTCCAGTTGGACCATATTTTTCTTGAAACGCAGTGCCAAAATGCAGATTACTCCATGTTGTACCCTACCGCTCGAACGGCGGCGCAAACGAGAGACAGAAAGTGCCACCAGGACTTGTGCGGGCTATTTCAAGTTACAATCTCACGCTTTAACAGCCTAAACCACAAGCAAACGAATTCTAGAAGTTCTTGAAGTTATTAACTGAGTGTCCCTAAAAAATATCCCCCCTTTTTATCAAAACACGTCAGGCAGAATTGCTGTCTAAAAAAGTTCCAAAGGTCAAAAAAAACTGTTAAGATAGTTGGGCATTTACATGGGCTTATGCACATCAAATATTCATTACAGCAGAGCACTCATTATGTCAGCGTCTGAATTAAATAGCAAGAAAAATGTTTCCCAACTATAAAAGTAAGTACCACAATAGCCTCCCGCAAGAAAGTAATTTTGAAGAAGAGACAGTGAGACAGGATTGTGGGGAATCACACCGCGCTCTCTGCTAAAACTGGATCGTTCACTGCAAATATATCAGCTTCTAATATTTTCTTTTCAGATGAATTTGCACAGGAAAAGTGTTATAACAGAAAAAAGGGAATTATATTGTCCAGGGTGAATCCATACAAAAGGAAAAACGTTGCACTGGGACAACGTATCTTACTAATTACACTTAAGAAGACCTTACTACCTACTGAAAAATATAATGACTGAATTCCTGGTTTGCTTTAATTAGTGCAATGGTGAACAGCCCCAGCCGAAGAGGCGTCGGAGACTGGACCGGAATATGATAGGAGAGCCAATGAACTTTGTACACACAATGCACAATGTATCTTGAATGTGAAATTACATGGATGAGTTTAGGAGTTTAATCACAGTGAAGAAATAAACCACCAAGAAATACAGCTGGCGTTGCAAAAGCTCATTTATAAAAAGTTACTACGCTTGGTGCACAAGAACAGAAAACAAGAGCCATCAGTGTAAAAGCATCAGAACAAAGCACCTCAAGTACTTAAAATTCATCAGAACTGTGCACAACTTAGAGAGAGGCATACATATATATATAATTGCGTGTTTTCTGGGGACTGCAAGCCTCTTATCTGTAGATTATAAAGGTGGGTTCCCAGCTTGTGACCAAGTGCTTATGCATTAATTCCTTGGATAGTGCCAAAAATTGATATGTTAGCATTAGGTCAGCCACTTGGGATTACTCTTAGGACGTAGTTTCTTTTAAAACAGCAAAGCATCTGCAGCAACACCTGCTTTCTCACCCCCGGAGATTGTCCTAGGTGGACAATGAACCAGGGATTCACAACTAAGGACAGAAGACTGAAGCACTCTCCAGCTGTGAACAGACACAAGATAAACTCATGGGCAACCACCTGCCTAAAACAAGCCTTCAATGCAGCCATAAAGACCTAGGAGAAGATTTTATAAGTGGACACTGTCTACTTCAGTGCAAAACTTTCCACCCATGTTCGATTCTAAGTATTTCTGTAGTACAAACAATTTGTAAAGATTTTTCTCAGTACGCTTCTCCTGAATACACACATTTTCTCTCAGTCTGTCCTCTCCTCAGTCTCCACAGTGTGGGCTGGAATCCATATGACCAAATCACTGTCTGTGGAAAACAAAATTTGAAACATTCTATCACTGTACTATCTACACAGAGGTAAGAACCCCTGAGATTTCTTTGTTCTTACATATTGGATGAACAAGCAAACTAGACTTTATTTCCTATTCTGATCCGTAGGACTGGAAAAAACACAGCTGTGGGGCATCCAACACAAAATCCACACAAAAGCCTTTCACCTCATCTAAGCACTCTTACATTGTACGTTTGGTGCTGGGCTGGGATGTAAAAGGGAGGACAGCTTGCTCAGTAAAATCAATACAAATGGAAACCTATCAGTGTTGAAACCTGAAGTTAGCATTTTACAGATGGGGAACTGGGGTTAAACTCTTGTTATATATCAGAAAAAAAAAGCAAGAACTGTTAAGTGCATCATCTAAGAAGACACTGAAAGAAATAATCCAATTTGTGGTAATCTAGCAGATCAAAGACATTTTCTGTATGCTTCTTCTCTGATTCTTCTAATACTAATTTATACGGAAAATTAAATCAAAGTCATATTATAATATATTAATAGACCAAATAACAGCTTGCTAGTGCAGACCCCCCACCTTTTGTACCTGTCTAGAAAAGCACCACATATAGTAATCTAGATCCCACATCTGAGCAGAAATATATAATTCTGTATCCGGATGGGAAGAAAATCCACAGTATGGAACAGGGATAACCTCCTGACCAAATGTAAATCACATCAGCTCTCAGACACTCCATGCCACCTAAAACATTTCTAAAAGCCAGAGAACCCAATTACTTTTTTAATTGCTTGGGATGGGCCTGCTCTGTCTTATGTAAGGATAACATATTCGTAGATAACTTCTGCATATTAAATCAAAAGTTTACGAATAGCTTCCTTAAGGATATGCATGGCAGCTACGTATCTTCTTATTATAGCTCAGTGAAGTCAAACTCAACCTTTCTTCAGACCTTCCAGGTTCCTTTCAAATTCAGTAAATGTATTAACTCCATAACAGATGTATTAACTCCGTAACAGAGACACTCTTCTTGGGATCTGACTGCTTTCTAAATTGTGGATCTCCTTATCAGAACCTTCCTGAACTGTCTGAGACATCTATTTGTTTCCTTACAGCGATGTACATCTCTGAAAAAAGAGAACTTGAAAGTCTCCACCAGTGTGCCATCCAACCTTGCCATGAATATGGAACAAAGTGAATATGACATGCCAGTTTCATGACTACTCTCTGATTTCTCTCATCTTAATATGCTTCATTAACGAGTTGTTAAGAGCAGGCAGGGCAGTCAGTGTCTTATAAAATGCTGTAGAGTTGCTCTTTTTAAAAACTTCACATTTGATATTACAGAGGTTGCAAGCTCAAACTAAGAGTTTTACATAGGCTGTAGAGGTCAGCAGAAATAAGAATTTAGGAGAAAAGATTGCACGAAGACAGTCATCTGTGCCAGCCAGGCCACCTCCCTACGCGAATTAGCAATCACAGTGACCAAAAGAGGTCATGGAACACGGTCAGACCTCGTTGCCCTTCAGAACCCAGTTTACCGTGGTGGGGAGACAAATACCGATTAGTATCTAACTTATCGTAGAACAGCCCAGGTTGGAAGGGACCTTAGAGATCATCCAACTCAACGCCCTGCTGTGGGCAGGGATGCCCTTAACCAGCCCAGGTTGCTCCAGGTTCATCCAACCTGGCCTTGGACATCTCCAGGGAGGGGGCAGCCACAGCCCCTCTGGGCAATCTAGTCCAGAGTCTGGCCACCCTCGCACGGAAGAATTTCTTCCTCAGATCCAACTTATATCTGTTTTCCTTTAACTTAAATCCATTTCTACTTGTCCTATCGCTGGACACTTTTGCAAAAAGTCCCTCCCCAACTGTCCTGTAGGTTCCCTTCAGGTATTGGAAGGCAGCTATTAGGTCCCCCCGAAGTCTTCTCTTTTCCAGACTGAACAACCCCAGCTCCCGCAGCCTGTCCTCGTAGCAGAGCTGCTCCAGCCCCTGGATCATCCTTGTGGCCTCCTCTGAACACGCTCCAACAGATCCACGCCCCTCTTATGGTTGGGGCACCAGAACTGGACGCAGTATTCGAGATGGGGTCTCACAAGAGCAGAATAGGGGAGAATCCCTCTCCTGCCCTGCTGGCAACGCTTCTCTTGATACATCTCAGGACAGGGTTGGCCTTCTGGGCTGCATGAGCGCCCTGCCGGCTCATGTTGAGCTTCTCGTCTATCAACACCCCTAAATCCTTCTCTTCAGGGCTACTCTCAACCCACTCTGTGCCCAGTTTGTATTTGTGCCTGGGATTGGCCCGACCCAGGTGCAGGACCTTGCATTTTGACTTGTTGAAGCTCCTGCAGTTTGCACTGGCCCATTTCTCAAGCCTGTCCAGGTCCCTCTGGATGGTCTCCCTTTCCTCCAGCAAGTCCACGGCATCACACAGCTTGGTGTCGTCGGCAAAATTGCTGAGGGTGCACTCAATGCCCCTGTCCATGTCGCTGACAAAGATGTTGCACAGCACTGGACAGCCCTGGACACACGACAGATTTATGACAGAACAATTTATTCCAGAAATTGTAGAAAGTACATTTCCTATGGCACCATAAAGCTCATTCAGGAGGCACATCCTTTCCCAAGGTAGAACCTTTGCTCTAAGAACCACTCACTGCCCTGGCTAAATCAAACTGCTTTGGGGAAATCAGAGTCCACCATTCTTCTACAACACTGTGTTATTCTGTTTTACTTCTAGTTTCCTGAGCCACAATTCACACATATGCTAACATGTACATTTTAAGCTCTGTTTTCTTTCTGTGCTCTCACACTACACCACTAATTGCCCTAGAACCACAATTATCTCTGGAGGGTGGCAAAGAACAGCTTCAGAATACAGCATTCCTGAAGCAAGCCCAGTGAACTCAAACACCCTTTACCTACCTTTTGAGATTCCTGAAGCACAAGATTGAACTTCAACCTTAATTCTTCAGGTGGAACCAGTAGTAACAGGATGGCTAAGGTAACCCTTACTGAGAAAGAAATTCCTTTTTCAAAAAAAGAGTGATCTGTGTTGAATCCCTGAAAGACAGGGAAGAATGGAGACACAGCAAAGTTAAAGCAACTAAAATAAAGTAAATCAATCATCTGGCAATTGAAAGTTTCAGTGATTAGAGAAAGCAAGACCGGTTCAAGAGAGACATAAAAAAGACCTGGGGATATGTATATGAATGTGCTGCTCTGAACACAAGTATTAAGACTGGTGTCAAGATGCCAAAATGTAAGACTAAGAGGACAAGCCACAAGGGATCCTGATCCTGTACTCACAACTTCTCTTGTCATTACTCAGGAGATAGATGACATTTGTAGGGCCACGGTCCTCTGCATTACATAATCTGACTTCGGGAATGAAATACTTTACAGAACAAGAGTCACTACAGAATGTCTCTGGTCTGGTAAAATGATAAAGCAAACAACGCCAAATGCTCAATATCCTTTCAGATGCCCCCACCTGCCTTCAGCTGTACCTCCAAAAGACCCCAGTTCTCACATATCCCCTGTCTCATGCCGGGCAGCTCCACAAAGACATCTCAGAGAGCTGAGGATGTCTGAAGTGGCACCATATACTGCTGTAACTCCCTAGATGTTCCCAGAGAATATATCCCCTTTCCTTAAAAAAGCTGTTTCCTACCCACTCCTATCAGAAGAATGAAGACGGCATTAGTATGAACCTCTGGTGAGCTGCTCTTTTATGGTTCATGGAAAGAAAATTCATAGACTGTCTTCAAACAACTACTGAGCATAGAGTATCTTTTCATACCGACTTGGGAAAACTACATGGCGCATCAAAAAATAGGAGGAAAAAATTAATTAATCCACTCCAAGATATTCAGTGTACCAAGCATCTTTAAGGATATCTTTTACCTTCACTGAAAAAAGAGAGAAGTGAATTATATTTGTAGCAAATATAGAAGTTACTCTCCAATTTAAAATACTAAAGAAGATCCAAGTTTGTCTTCAGAATGTTTAAAACCAAAGCAAACTCAGAAAAGTTGACCTTCATTATACTACGAGAAGAAAACGAAGCAAGCTAAAGGAAATTATAGCCTTGCTCTGCTTGATTTTGGCAAACTTACGAAAAATCGGTGATTTAACAATAGTGGGAATTTCTTGAAAGACCTAAAATTTATCCCCTTGTAATGAACATAATGTTCAAATCAGGTCCACATTTCAATCCAGACATCTCCATGACTTAGAAGAGAAAACGGAGAGCAGTCAACTAATTTTTCTAGCCGCAGTAAGTGGCATCTTTTTGAATATAAGAGGACATGGAAAACTCAAGACAAGGTGAAGACCACCAGAGCTTTGAACTCCATAAAGTGGGTGCTCTCTGTCTGCTTCAGGAAAGAGAGAAACATTTTAAAACTCCATAGCGTCAGCCAAACACGGAAAAACTGCTAGTGACTCAGCGAGACAGAGGTAAACTGAGTTTAAATTAATTACAAAAACAACGGGAAAAATACAGATTGTCCATAATTATCAAGAGGATAAGCTTCTATAATTTCTACAGTAATTTCCACCAGATTATCAGAATTGGTCAGGCCCTAAGCAACCATGAATTATTCCTTATCTACAAAATAAATGTGAATATAGCTTTGGCAGAGGGGTTGGACTAAATGATCTTTCAAGGTCTCTGATTCTGTGATTCTGTGATATAGTTATTATCTTAAGACAATTGCAAATCCATATTTTCATCTTCTTACCATTTGTTGTCCTATTTCCCATTTTTTCTTAACTTTGAAATGAAATACAGCAAATACCGCATTAGAGCAGAGCACAAGCCTGTGCAAGTAATCGCAGCCATTTTTTACTTTGAAAACTTTCTTTTTTTTAAGTAATCTTACTAAGAATGTGATTGATTTTCCACAAATTCAGGCAAATAAGTGTCAGATGTCTTAGTCGAAGCGAGCTGCCCTGGGTTACCTTTTAGGTCAATAAAGAGGATGAATCACAAGATGGATGTGACAGGCATCTAAATCACCTTCCAGAGGTGTTCATTCCTCCACAATGATTACAGAAGCTACTGAAATCACTTACATGCTGTTTTAACACTTACACTGGACCAAAAAGTATCGATTTTGCTCAAAATTTCTACCGCACGGATAAAGACTGTGGCCTGCACCTCCAGTTGGAAGGACTGGAATTCCACCAAAATCAATCCTGCTACGCCCACGTGCAGTGTTGAGGATCTAACAGCACATGGACAAATGGGTTTAACTGAAATGAATAAAAAGTTTGTGTTTTCCTTAACAATTGAAAAAGTAATTTACGCCAAACCATGATAGTGTATAGATAGTAAGAAAGAGGGGAATACTACAACTTTCTTGCTGAAGCTTCTCAGACAATTTTTCACCTTGGTTAAGGTTAGACTTATAAATACCAGGAATGCATTTACAATTTTATGTACCTTGTTGTGTACTGGAGCAAGATTGGAAGGAATACATGCTACAATCACACAGAATAATTAAAGTGATGAAACCACTGCCAGAGAGACAACACCTTGTCATGTAGTGGGCTACAACATAAGCAGTTATTCTGGAGTAGTGGTCAATGACAAATGGTAAAGGGTAAAGGGTAAAGGGTAAGAGCCTTAAAATATATGTAGCTTTTTTAAAAATACTGAGTACAGAAGCTGAGCATGCCAGGGGAATGGCAGAATATGAAGTTCTACCATATGCAAAACGTGAAGGTAATCCTCAGCATTTTGCATGGATACAGAAATGCAAATAACATGTAAAACCTGCATACACTGTATTTATATTATTATCCTACGGCCAGATTTAGGAAAAAGCAATAGTCACACTGAGAATTGCTTCTCTTTTCCTTCTGTTTTGAGCGCTCATTTGACCTTTCTGCAAATCTGGGTTAAGAATGGTCCACATGTATCGCTGTAAAAGGCAAAAACCAAGCCATTACAGTCCCGTTTTGATCTCAGTCTACTTTAACTGTAGTGAAAACAGAAGAGTAAACCTTGGTTTATGCATTATTAATACGTACAAGTGAGATCAGACATAGGCCCATCGCAGCATCAACTGCAGTTCTCCTGCGTGAAATAATACGATGCCTCTGCAGTTTAATAAGAAAAAAGAAGTTAAACTCTCATTCCTAACCCTCACCTGCCCACTGAAACATGACACTTTAAGGAACTGTACGAACCAATCCAAAATATATATTAATCATTCTTCAAGAATTAAACACAAATTGCTCATTTATGAAGTTACTAAACTTAACCAATAATTAAGGATCATAAATGAATGATAATGAATAATCTGATTAAAGTATCCAGAAACCTCCAAATTATTATACTTCTTGCAAATAAAATATATACATATGATAAAACATACCAAATTACACTTCACAAATTACATTTGTATGTAATCGAGCCAACATTCTGAAACCTACCATTTAAATTGTGATTTTAACTTGCCAAGTTGGAGTATTTTCAAAAAATGAGCACTTAGATGAACTTTTAAAGTAAAGGGTTTAGCGGAGAGAAAAAATACTTTCTTTATTATGTAGGCCAAAAGAAATCTGCAGTTGTGTGTATCTCATTTAGGAAGCGAAAATGTATTGACCAGAAAGTTCAAAGGAAAACATTATTTTCAAAGTTGTAGTAAGTGCTTTCAGAATAACTTCAGTGTCAATATATGTTCAGATATTTGCACAAATATCTATTTATAAATGCATTGCAAGGACCCACATGTTGGTCATGTTTAAAACCTGAGAAAGCATTTGTGAAATTATATAAGTTCTCAGGAGAGAAATGTGGTTAATATTGATGTTCAGAGCTTGGTTTCACTCAGAGGCACTACGATAAATGTTTTCTATTGTTTTCTGACTTTTAATGGGGACATTCATTAATTTATTTTTTTTTTCAATGATTTAATAAAACAGCATATGCTTTGAGCTACACACCATACCTAAGGAAGACGGGAAATCCATTTCAGGAGATGCATACGGAGAGATCAACTTACTACACTGTTGTGCCTGCAAACTCACACCCATCACATCCCTGTGTTTCCCCGACCACATCACATGTTAATGCCTGGGCAGGAGCAAACAACGTACAAGCTGACCACATCGAAAGCAAAACTGGACAGCTTCAAACATTTCCCTTCCACTGAGCAAGACACCTATATGAATATATTTTTTTAAGGATTTCGAAAGACAGGGTTACTGCTTTTATAGTATCAGCTGATGGAGATACTTTCTTCACAAATGACTAACGAACCCTAGTAAAAGGCTTCAATACATCAAATGGGAATCACAACAGCACCTGACCCACTATTTAACTGCACTATCTTTCAAAAGATCCATTGATGTAGTAAAAACCTGACATATCTTGCTATGGAACAAGTTTAATGTAATATTAAGTGACCCAAGTTCTTTTACATTATCAAAGAGACCAGTTATTTCTAGTAATCTAGTAATCAAAATGCCAAGATGTACAGTTAAAACATAAACACATTGCTGTTAAAAATGCTTTTCATTAATGTAGTTTCTTACTTTCCTTCAGCATCCAAGAATGAGGGGAATGTACTACTGCAGCATGCCAGACATTGCACAGCTTACAGGCTGAACAATCTATTCTTTCAGGATAGTATAATACTTACGAGAAGTGAAGAGGCTCCATAAAAATCTGTGCTTTACAGGTATCTCTGAAATAGTAATGCTGGTTGTCACAGCAGAAGTAGTATAATCCAGCCACATCCAGGCCTAATAGGCAGCATGCTGAAATCAGAAATAAGGTACCTGCCTCCCTGAAAATCCAGGCACCCCTGGACAACACAAACATTGGATTTCTAGGTCCTTAAATTTTACTGAAATCATCAGACATCCATGCTTCAGTCGTCATAGATTTATTTTTTTTTTTAATCCACATGTGAGAAAAGAGCAGATTTTTTTTTCCCACGATCTACAGCAAACAGGTACCAGAACAACAAACTGAAGTTTCTGTATCCAGTGTCATCAGTTCAAACCCAGCTCTGTCACCTCCAAACATTCCTTATGTGGCAGAAGTCGGTATTTTTCCATCTCTTATTTCCTCTGAAAGTAGAAAATCCAGCAATTGCATATGCTCTCTAGTAAGACGCCCTGGAAGAAGTGTTTTCGAGCAGCAGCAAAACAAGCATGCTCTTCTCATTTCTTTTTTTGCCCTTCGAGCTCAGTGTCGGTGTCTTCGGTTTGCCCTCCCGGTCTTCAGGGTTGTAGCTGGAGCTAGGACAGCACAAAGCAGCAAAAATAAATAGTATTCCTTTAAGAACATACTTACTTTTATATTAAGATGTCAGAACTTTCTCTCTACTCTTACTCCATTGCTGGGGTCAGACGAAATCTTTAAGGAGGTTCCATTAAAAGTTCGTATCTGTAGCATATATGAGAGAAACGTTGCAATTCCCATTCTGAACATATTCCGAAGGAGGTCAGAGTTGGTTTTAAAAGCATGTTTATGTCGATGAAAACTTTTTTTTGTTGCCAAAAATGGAAATTGTCTCCTTTATTTTGGTATTGCCTCTGTAATCTTCCAAGTTACTCGGCTCCCTTACAGTTTAATCAGACATACCGAAAAAAGATTAAAAAAAAAAATCAAATACCGTATTTCCCATATGTATAAACTGACATTGCGGAGGCTTCATTAAAGAAGCCTTTTATTTTTCTTATCACTGGTAACTGACCGTCATTTAATGTCCCACCACTTTCAAACAGCCCAAGAGACTTAAAAAGCTATCCAAGTTTGAAAACCAAAAAAAGTTGTGAGTTTTTCCTGTACCCCAGGACGGTTTTTCTTTCCCGAAGCTCAAGCCGAGAAAGCAGACAAAAGAAGCTGATTTGACTGAGCCGTGCCAAGTCTTGCCTTTTTTTCTTTCCTCAGCTCTCTCGCTCGCTCGCTCTCCCGCTCGCTCGCTCCCAGCATGGCAACCTTCCCGAGCAGTCTTGGCGGAGCTCCAGCCTGTGCCAGGCTGTCTGAGTTCTTGTTTTCCAAAAGATGCTCTTTGCGAAGCAATTAATATATTTAAAAACAGGAAACTGTGGGTCAGTAACCAAATCTTGGCACCAACAAGCGCTTCTTCTGCCAAGGCGGCTTATAGATTTCATGGTTTCCTACCTTTTACAATGGATATAACATTTTTTTATTTTTTTTTTGCTCGCGGATCGCAGAGCACTGGAAGCCATTCACTGCTCGCAGTGATAAAAAATCTGTTCTCTAAAAATGTCCGCATGCGACACAGGAACAACCTGCAGTAAATCAAGACTCTTTCGAAGGCGGGCGTTATGTGTAATTTTAATAAGCACCAAATACTCCTTAAAATAATATGTTTGCGTTCTCTCCTCCCGAGAATCATGGGAAGGTGCCAGGAGTAGGAGACGTATAGATTTGAATTAAGATCACATTCGAAAGTCGTGCACGTTTTTAACTTTCTAAACTCCAGCTCCAGAACAACTAGTTCTTATCAGTTCCACTGTTATTAAAAAAAAGCTGAAAATTAATACCAAATCCAATTCCAGCTAATACACAAAAAATCTTCAGCAATCTCCACGCTCCCGTAGATGCCAATGATGTCATCTGGTAATTGGAAAGCACAAGTCCTTGATGTGCCATTCAGAGGAGAAATGGCTCAGCGTTAACGGTTAACTTTGGCGGAAAAAACCTTTGATGAGTTGTGGCACTTTAAAGATAGCAAATTCTATTCGGAATTTCATTGAAGAGATTCTAAACGACAAGAATTTGAGGAAGATTTCAGGAATGAACTTTTCTTTTAACTTCAAGCTATTTGCCAAGGCAAAACGCCAACTTTTTAAAGCACACGCATTATATTAATGAGCAAAATAAATCATGCAGAAAGAAAAAAAAAAACACAACCTTCCCTAATTGTATAATTTCATAAGTTCATGGATACTACTGTTTTTTTGGTTACGAGATTCAGTACAGCCCTGGTATTTTAGGGCTACGTTATTGTTTGGGACCCAGTAATACAACCTTCCCAAAGCTTCCAGTCAGGGATAAAGTTCACTTGGCTAAAAAATGAGGCAAAATGCTGCTTCTCTTGCTCTCCCCGCCCATTTGTTCAGCCTTTTTAAACCAAGCTCTCTAGGCTTCAATCCAAAGTGAAGCGGCTTCACTCCATTACTAAGTTTTTAGTAAAAAAAGGTTAATTATCTGACCTGCAGGCAGGGGGATAAATTAAACATCCTCCCAAAGTCCCCCTTGTCTTGTTTCCAGTGACTGTAACAGACGTATCCATGTTTTTTCCCAATAGCCTCCCAACTCCAGAAGAAACATTGTTAACTTTAAAATCGCATTTTTGCCTCAAAATATTGCACATCGGATCATTGCAATTAGCACCTAGCAGCCTTCTGACAGGCAAACGTGGGTAAAAAATACACCCATGTATAATTTTTCTATTTCTTTTCTCTGTGCGCTTGACAGAAAACTCTAATATGCCGGTTTGCCTTTACTGAAAGACCATCAGGCATCAACACGGGAACAAAAAGATCTCATAGAAATTACTGTCAGTGGAATTATCTCGGAAAGGCTATACTACTTCAGTAATCCCTATTAGAAACTCCTATTTTAATTAGTTTTCCTTGAAAAACTGTATGTATTGACAACAGAGTTTTTTCAGCTATATTCAGAAAAATACAACATTCCAACAGAAACGAACAATTTTAACTATTCCTTCATTACTCTTACTGAAAGTAAGGCAGGAAAAACAAATATATTCCCTAGCTTGCCAATGCTTTCCTGAAAAGTAAAGCCCTTCTAACAGGATGAAGAACCTTATTATATCTCTCAATATACACCACTCCAAACACAGTGGATCTCATTTGCAGAAATCACTACATTCTTCCTGTCTTAAAGCAATTTTTTTTTTTCAAATGTGTAGTTCACTGTGGCTCTCCTAATTCCCTCTCTTCCCTTAAATACCCTCTAATTGCAGTTCTGCTCCACTCCACTGAAAGTGCTTACACCACCCTCAATGACACATTCCACAATGTATCTTCCTCCCGTTTGAGCCGTGAAAATCTTTCAATGCAACCGATTTCTCCTCCTTCCCGTGATGAAATTTCCAGCTCCTATCAACCCAGTGTCCCACTTAACTCAATATCCTCCAGATTGGAAGAAAATACAAAACTTTCTCCACACCGCATGTTTCAGGACTTTTTTTTTTCCACGTTCTCTGCCTGGTTTTCACCTTGTTCTCCTCTGGCTTCTCCAGTTTGCTTTTCTCCTTATTGTCATCTGGGCCTCCCACCGTTCTGAGTTGGATCTTTCCTTTCTTGCACGAAGCCTTTGCCAGGGGAGGCTGCAATAGTCCAGCACGCACATCTTAGGAACTTGACTCACTCGAATGACATCAGGCTCTGTATTAGTAACTCTGTATTTCAGCTCTTAACATTTTTCTCTTGAGCATTCTCATATCTCCAGCTATCCTGTTATTTCGTTGACAGTATTCTCTTCCAATGTGAAAAACAGAGCAAGAGTTGAATTCCTCATCTTTCTCTCCAGAGAAAGTCTCCTATCCATCTCCAGTCTAAATGGGACCATCTTCGTTGTTGACAGGTTTACCATTACAGGACAACGTGTAGGTCTGTCCTTCAACACTATCTACATGCCCATGCTCAGAGGAAAATCCATGAATGTATTCTGCTGTAGTGTCTCAGATAGCACTTTGATCTTTCTTTTATGAATTAGAAAAAATTAGTATCTGTGCCTTAGTCAGCACTCAATTGAAATTGTTTTTTCCATCTTTCACCTTGATGTCCCTACAGTTCATTCATTTAAAATTCTCCTGATGAAAGCTTCCTGATGCCTTATTCTACCTTTTCTCAAAATCCCTTTTTTCCATATATTTCTCCATCTCACTCAAATGCATCCGTGTCTCACAAAAGTAGTATTACTGGATACCTGTCCCCGTATACCTCTCAAATGCGCACGATTTGCCACCTCACAAGTGGAAAACAGGAAAAGAAGAAGTAACTCATTCATTTCAGTTGTGATATTTGGAATCTGATACAGAAGTCACTCACAGGACTTGCTCTCCTTCCACATAACCACAGCTTATGTTTTTTTGCTTGCCAGGAAGGCAAATCTACCAGGAAAGTTTTATGAGAAGAATTAACATGAGAAAATTATGTACAAAATGCAAAAACACCTACAGGCTTACATTTTCTTAAAAAAATACAGGAACTGCATGCCTAAATACAGATAATATGAACTACAGATGTTAACAACTATTTGTTAACAGGGTCTTTGTTAAATTCGTTAATTTGTTAAAAGGGCCTTTATCCATTGGAAAACTCAAGGCATTTTAACCCCAAATAGCTACTTTCAAAAAGTTAATGTCACATACACCTCTCACTTCCCTTTTGGTCTTCCTTGGCAGAATACCTATGAGGAGTCCTATGGATCAATGAAAGCTGTGTAACACATCATCCCCACCACCTGATATGAGAATATTGCTCAAAAGCAGCACACACACATGGTATTCCCCAAAATATTTTATTCTTAAGAATAAACACATTCTTAACACGGCATGTTTGTCATGTCAGGGCTAACTATTAGCCTTCCTGCTATCACACTCCTGTTATCATTACTGGGCACTCCCCTTAGAGATAAGTGAATCCAGTTCCTCAGACAACAAGCCAAAGGTTTTATTAGGAGTCTAAATTTTGGAGCCAGATGCTTTGTTGTTTTATTATTAAAGGGTGAAAGTACATTAGGTGGCAGAAAAAAGGCTACTTTCACCTGGGCTGTTCTTACGGAGAGATGATGACAACAAATTGCCTAACGACTCTCCATTTTTCTAGTTTTTCATTTTATTAAATAGCCAATCACTGGTGAAGCTCTAAGAACCCATAAGAGAGTGAACGTAGCTATGACAGAGACCAATATAAAAAAGAATGAATACTGAGAGAAATACAGTTGAAAAAGCTGGAATAAAAGGAATATTGCAGCCACACAGAAGTAGCAAACAACAAGCAACAGCTGAAGTGGACATTCCAAGATTCAACCATAAAAGTGGAAAAAAATATGTAAGAAAACAAGAATAAAGGCCTATAAATGTACAAACAAACTGAACATGAAGGACTAGATCTGCAAGGACCTCTGGTATGTACCCCAGACTCCCAGGGCAACTGATCAACAGACTGATGAGATGTCCCTGGCAGGGACCACCTATGACAGCTTGGTTTGCGTAGTTGTGTACGTACCCAATTAACTTTTTGTGCTGGTTTTGGCTGGGGTAGAGTTAATTTTCCTCATAGTAGCTGGTACAGGGCTGTGTTTTGGACTTGTGCTGGAAAAAGCACCGATAACGCTGGGATGTTTTCGCTGCTGCTGAGCAGTGCTCACACAACGTCAAGTCAAGCCCTCTTCTGCTCCTCACCCCACCCCAGCAGTGGGCTGAGGGAGCACAAGGAGTTGGGAGAGGACACAGCTGGGGCAGCTGATCCCAACTGACCAGTGGGGTATTCCACATCCTACGTCATGCTCAGCGTAGAAGAGGCAAGGAGGGGGACACTCAGAGCAATGGCGTCTGTCTTCCCGAGCCATCGTCACATGTGATGGAGCTCTGCTCTCCTGGAGATGGCTGAACACTGGTCTGCCCATGGGAAGTGGGGAATGTTGTTTTTCTTTACGTATTGTACTTTACTAATCATATTGTGCTTTACTTACTGTACTTTAGGATGTCGAGTAGTGGTAGGACTAGAAGGAATGGATTGAAGCTGGAGATGGGTCGGTTCAGATGGGACGTGAGGAAGAAGTTCTTCCCCATGAGGGTGGGGAGACCCTGGCACAGGTTGCCCAGAGAGCGGGTGGCAGCCCCATCCCTGGGAGTTTTTCAGGCCAGGCTGGATGGGGCTCTGGGCAGCCTGATCTAGTGGGGGATGTCCCTGCCCATGGCAGGGGGTTGGAACTGGATGATCTTTAAGGTCCCTTCCAACTCTGACAATTCTGTGATTCTATGTTTGTCTTTACCACAAACCATGCGTTTTCCCACTTTTACTCTTCCAACTCTCTCCCCCTTCCCACCAGGGGCGGGATGGGGGGGAGCTGAGCTGCCAGCCAGAGTTAAACCTTGACACTTTGCTACAGGACAGACTGTCTTTTCCTTGGCAGCTGACCCCGTGCCAACTGCACTTCTCATTTATCATTTTGACAACATTATGCATGCATGACTGTGGCCTTTTCCGTGGGAGGCTGCAAGAGTTGACACCATAGGAAAGGATTTGCACCAAAATGGATAGTTCCAGCTGAATCCAGCTGAAAATCAAAGGAGCACATCTGCATTCTTGACCGGTGCCGCAGTGCGGTGGGTTTAGGGCAGGCACACCCTCACACCCTTGAGTGGAGTTCTCCAGCTCTGCAAGGCAAACAGATTGCAAGTCCAAACTCTATGGGAAGCTGTCAACAACTTCCTGAATATTCCACTGCAGGAATATACTTCAACTCCTCAGCGTCTGCTGGCATGGTGCCCTGATTAGAAATTCCAAAACACACTGGTCAATCTTCAATAAATGTATTCTTCTTCAGGTTTTTTTTTGAGGACCAGCTGCACTTTCTGAGTACATCAAACGGAATTTGCATTCACAGGTTAAAATGTTTTCCCGTTCTCTTTGCCCAGTATCACTCGGAACACTTTAAATGGATGCATTATATATATATATGAAGTGCCACACGGAAGTTTAAACATCATTTGTACACTTAACTGCTTATAATTTCATTTTAGATCCCAGGAGAAAAACAGATACTCAGAAAAATCAAAATGTTAGGAACCCAGCTTAGCAGGTATTTGTGACTGTCATTTAGCAAAGCGATTACAGTGTGCAACATGAAAAATACATGCATAGCACTTTAGGTAGAAGTAGTTACTCATAATGGAATCCACTTAGAGTTAACTTGGGTAGAGTGGAAAGAGACTTGTAATGAAGTGCATAGAAACTCTCAAATATCATCAGTGATTATGAAAAAGAAAACTCTGAAAATCAAATAACTACGAAAGAGAATTTATCCAAAATATGGTCGGGTGACCTTCTCATGATTGTCACTCCACGTATAAGGAATAAGAACATACTCTTTGTTTTGCACCAAGCAAAATTTAGGTACAAAGTGCCTTCTTTTGTGTTCAACATGCTCTTCAACAAATTTTTCACAAATTAAATATTTTAAATGGTTCTACAGAGATTAGCATCTCAGAATTCCTCATGTGCACCTGGTCATCAGCCCAGAGACCACATTTTTTGCACATTTTCCACTTCTGTTATACTTAATGCATTATTTTTACAATAGTACTACCCAGAATGTCTGTGCACTGATAACCACACAGAAAGGACACATATTTGATGATCTATTTTTTTTTCTCTCTCATTCAGAAAGCTTCCATTTAATTGCTGTAAATTAAATCATACACGGAGTAGATCTCAATTGGTGTGTGAAATGCTCAACACAAAGATGACTCCTTAATGAGGACTTAAGGAGGAATTTAAATTCAAGAGGGCAAGTCTTTAAGTCTGCGTTTCCACAACACCAGAGCCTGGAGAAATACCTAACTCCTGCTTACAGCTACTTTGGGACCACAAGTCCCATCCCTTGGAGCTGCGGCAACAGCTCAGGCACAGCCACGCCACAGTTGTACAGCCCAAAAAAGGACAGCTGCGTCCAACTGGCAACTGGGAATGGTTCCCAGTTCCTGCTACCACCTGAACCACCTCTAGGAATTTCAGGGGAACGTACCAGCTGACCAGGGCAAAGGCAGGATCTCCCTCACAATTTAACAGGGATGATCTGAGTCACAGAATCACAGAATCACAGCATGTTAGGGGTTGGAGTCATCTATGTCTGACACAGTTCACCCACTGGCACGGAAACAGCTCATGTCGGGTGCTCGGTGTTAGAGTCCCAATCCAGCCCTTCCCGAGCGGGAGGGTATTCTACTCCAGTAAAAGAGAGCATCCTCCAGGTAGCTGGAAAAGAAATTTGGTGACAAGGAATGACACAAGAAACCAAATTAAATCAAACAGCAATAAGTTTCAAAAGAAATTTGGTGACAAGGAATGACACAAGAGACCAAATTAAATCAAACAGCAGTAAGTTTCGACAACTTGGTGAGAAAACAAGTGCATTAACCCACTCAGCAGTAAGATACAAGGTATGAGGTCCTACCCCTAAAACCCTTCACTGCTCAACACACCGTTGTGAATGTGAATCACGTTCAGCTGCCAACAATTTCAGAAGACACTTTTTGGAAGCAGAATGCTTCACTTTTGAAGAAGTGAACATGGCAAACAGATACTCTGTTGGTCCTACTGCTGAATTTCAGAAGTCGCAGCTGCGCTCCAGTGCAATCATACCTGAATCACTGAACTGATGATCGGATTTATTGGAGAAATGATAAAAAATAGGAGGAGGGTCAAAGCATTTTAGAATCACTAAAAAAAAAAAAGATCACTAGCTCAGTTCTGAAATTATTATCTTAAGAAACAACTGTAAATATATTCCACATTGATACTTCTCCTCTCTTAATATAATGACATATTAGTATGATCTAATTAAGAATCCACCCTCTACATTTGGTTCTTCTCTTTCCTGTTCCCTTTCCGAGTAGTATTAACTTTGAAACGTGTCACTCAAGATATAAATAAAAATGAAGCATTATTACTCTGTGAGCAGTTCATTTCACCACAAATTGTCTTAGTGCAAGCTCTTTAAAAAGGGATTTCATTTCTGCTCCCCATCACACATCAGGTCAACCTCAGGATGGGCGAAAGATTCATACATCTCTATTTTTAAGTAAGAACGAGAAAACTTAAGGAAGAACATAAACAAAAGAAAGCAACTGATATAAATTGCCCCCATAGGCCCTACATATTGCAATGTTACCCCCGGTGCAGTTACTTTGCTTCTGATAATTTTAGAAAAAATCTTAATGCAGTTTGCTAAACCATATGAGAAAACTATCCACCAAATCTATGACTTAGTATTTTGTCCTTTTTTGAAGCGTGAGGTCAACATGTGAAAGCAGCAGATGACTGCAGACATTTTCTCTACAAGACCGGAAGATCAGCTGTCAATCTATTGATCTCATAAATCAATGATCTCCCAGTCCTTTCCAACCTGTCTCTGCATTCTGCTTTGCTGGCCCCAGGCACCTTTTGGAGTCATCCCTCTCCTTCCTCATCCACCAACTGTCCTCCCCAACTCCTGCTCCCGCTTGAGGAACGGGCTGTGCATCGACTGAAGTAGCCACAGATGTATAACCAGGTTCTGAGATGAAATTTTCAGGAGCTGAATTTTCATTCCCAGCCATTCCTGAAATTTTGGCAGTCCATAAAAAGTCTTCGGAGGCTCCTGAAAAGTCAAATTCCTGAAAAATCAAGCTTAAACTACAGTAAAAATGCAGGTGTAATCTACTTGGCCACATTTCTCAACAGAAAATGGATCCTACCTTCAAAATTTAAGACTGAAATAATCTCTTTGCCCAGGTGGATGAAATACCATTAGATTCAATTTTGCATATCTGCAAAAGGAATTAACTATGTGCAATACATAATAAACCACAACAAACACCACTATAGATTGCACAGGTTTTTATCTTCTTTGAACTAAGGACTTAAATTTTATGTGCATTATTTTAATTGCACTAGAAATTTAAATGCAGGTTCCTTAACTAAGTGTAAACATTTGCAAGTAACAAAATAAAAGCAATATACGAATGTATGCATACCACTGAAATTCCACGTGTAATAAATAAAATATTAACATGCAAAGACAAAGCAGTGCCCATCACACAACAAATTGCAAGCCGAATAATTCAATGGTTGCAAAGTAAAAATAAATGTAATTAAAACGATATAAAATTGAAGTTAAGGAAAAGCACACCACTAATTTGAAGGTACAAATTTGACAGGAACACATTAATTAAACCATAGAAGCTTTTTAAGCTGAGAAAAATCAAAGTAAACACTACATATCAAAGAAACACAAAAGGACTAAAACACAGAGGTTAATAGCTAAAACATTCAAACAAACTTAAATCTGCATTATGGTAACCTAAGGTAAGGTCTATTCTGCACTTAGCTACTCTCAAATCAATTAAAAACTATGAGGAGTTTTCTATTGCACTTCCTGAGGGTTCCAAGGGAACTAAAGCTGTTGCTCCTCTACAGTTCCACGTTTGAACAACTTAATTCTCATTAAGCATAATCTGACTTTGCAAATTCTATTATTATTGAAAATGTGGTATATGGACATTAAATAAGAAAACCAAAGAAGGGAAAAAATACAATACTGTGAAGAGAGAAAAAGAAGCTTCTGATAACCCTTTGGGAACTTTTCAAGGCTTTATACTGAGTACTACCTACAGGGATGGGTTATTAAATAACGTTATTCCTCAATTATTTTTGGTTGTCCTCCTATGGGAAAAAACCAGCAAAGATAAAAATGATTCACACACACCAAATTCTCAACATATTAGAACATCTCTTTGTGGTAACTGCACTTTTTTACCCTGGAGTAAGTGCAACGTAGCTTACCTTGCAACAGAACCAAGGCAGATTACTTGGCATTCACTGCACAACAAAAGCCATTACCTGGAGTAGTTACTCTGCTATAAATCCACACCTGGCTTCCACTGAGCTAATCTGTCCATGTAGCCATAACATAAATCATGATCATGTCTGGTTTCAATGAGTTTGCATAGCAGTTGCCTTTTATTTTTAGAGCTCTACCATGCTGAAAAGTATGATTATTATATATTTTCTGAGGAGAGGAGAGGAGAGGAGAGGAGAGGAGAGGAGAGGAGAGGAGAGGAGAAGAGAAGAGAAGAGAAGAGAAGAGAAGAGAAGAGAAGAGAAGAGAAGAGAAGAGAAGAGAAGAGAAGAGAAGAGAAGAGAAGAGAAGAGAAGAGAAGAGAAGAGAAGAGAAGAGAAGAGAAGAGAAGAGAAGAGAAGAGAAGAGAAGAGAAGAGAAGAGAAGAGAAGAGAAGAGAAGAGAAGAGAAGAGAAGAGAAGAGAAGAGAAGAGAAGAGAAGAGAAGAGAAGAGAAGAGAAGAGAAGAGAAGAGAAGAGAAGAGAAGAGAAGAGAAGAGAAGAGAAGAGAAGAGAAGAGAAGAGAAGAGAAGAGAAGAGAAGAGAAGAGAAGAGAAGAGAAGAGAAGAGAAGAGAAGAGAAGAGAAGAGAAGAGAAGAGAAGAGAAGAGAAGAGAAGAGAAGAGAAGAGAAGAGAAGAGAAGAGAAGAGAAGAGAAGAGAAGAGAAGAGAAGAGAAGAGAAGAGAAGAGAAGAGAAGAGGTTTTAGTTGGAAGTCCAACTGCCTAACCAGTTCAGGGCTGACCTAAAGTTCAAGCATGTTACCACGGGCAATGTCCAAACAGTCCTTTCACCAGCTTTGTTGCCCTTCTCTGGACATATTCAAGGACATTCATATCCTTCTTAAATGAGGGGGCCCAGAACTTCAAACTGTACTCAAGGTGAGGCCATACAGCAGGATAATCACCTCTTTTGCCCAGCTGGTTATGCTGTCTGAAAGAGATTAAAAGAGCTTTACTCCTTACAGAACACAGGAGAAAGAGGCATGGGACCATTCTACTCTCATCAAGGAAACAGAAGAAAACTATGAGATGCTAAGTGACTATGTAGACAGAAAAACAGATAAGAAGAGCAATAAATAATAGAGTAAAATAAAAAAAAATTATAAATAGTCAAAGCAGTTCACTACTGGAAGACTGGGACAGATATGCTGCTGATTTAATCAATGTCAAACAGTTAGAGAATTGAAATGGGCCCATGGAATATTGTGCACTATCTGGTTAGGGCTGGAGCACCTTCCCTAAGAGGATAAGCTGAGAGAGTTGGGGTTGCACAATCTGGAGAAAAGAAGGCTCCAGGGAGACCTTATAGCGGCCTTCCAGTAGTCAAAGGGGACTTATAAAAAAGATGAGGATGGACTTTTTATAGGGCCTGTACAAACAGGACAAGGGGATATGGTTTTAAACTAAAAAAGAGTAGATTCAGACTAGATATAAGGAGGGTATTTTTTACAATGAAGGTGGTGAAACACTGGAAGAGGTTGCTCAGAGAGGTGGTAGATGTCCCATCCCTAGAAACATCCATGGTCAGGTTGGACGGGGCTCTGAGCTACCTCATCTAGTTGAGGATGTCCCTGGTCATTGCAGAGAGGTTGGACTTTAAGGTCCCTTCCATCCCAAACCATTCTATGACTCTATGGTTGCCTAAGACAGCAAAGACAGGATTCAATGACCTGGTTATAACAGAGAGGCTTTCATCTGTCACTGGACACTTCCCTTGCACTCAGTGGAAGAAAGAAGCATTTTGGGGGGCGCTCTTCATCTGAATTAAATGTTTTTTGACATTCATCATGTGATGAATTAAACATGCAAGTGCCTGTTCTACCTATAAAAGCAGAACTCTGTGTATTGCTGGAGCAGTACTTGCAGCAGCAATTCAACAATACGTACAGTCCCTCCCAGCTCTGTACCTGGTAAAACATAAAGCCAAAACAAGGGTTTCTTCCCCATAGTCTATTTGATGTAGAAGGAGTAATAGGCAACCTAATCCCACATCCTACCTGTATTTGGTCCATCTTCATCCCTACCTCTCTGAACTCAGCACTAGTGAGGCTGCACTTCAAATCCTGTGTTTTGGGCCCCTCCCAACAAGAAGGAGCTGGAGGGGCTGGAGCGTGTCCCAAGAAGGGCAGCGGAGCTGGGGCAGGGTCTGGAGCCCAAGCATGCTGAGGAGCAGCTGAGGGCCCTGGGGCTGTTCAGCTGGAGCAGGAGAGGGGAGCCGGGGACGAGTCAGGCTCTTCTCCCACGGAACAAGAGATAGGACAAGAGGAAACGGCCTCAAGTTGCATCAGGAAGGTTTAGATTGGATATGAGGAAAAATTTCTTCGTGGAAGGGGTTGTTAAGCTCTGGAAGAGGCTGCCCAGGTCAGTGGTGGAGTTCCCATTCCTGGAAGGATTTCAAAGCCGTGGAGATGTGGTGCTCAGGGCCACGGGTTCCTGGTGGCCCTGGCAGTGCTGGGTTAATGGTTGGACTTAATGATCTTAAAGGTCTTTTCCAACCCAAACCATTCAATGATTCAACTTGTGATATATATTCACCAAATGAGTGTTACAGAGGCACATGTGCAATCCAGGACACAACCTGATTTACTACACAGTCTTTTAGCAATTCCTACTTGTATGTGAAAGGCTGTTACAGCCCATCACTTAAAACCAATTTAGTCTTTCCCATATATGCTAACTTCGTGATATATGAAGTCGGTCAAGCATCATATTGAAAAAGAAGAACATTTGTTCATTCGAGTTACACAAACACAACTGAAGACATAGCTGACACCACAGATTTTTAGCACCCAAGCACAAAAGGCTTTTAAAAAGTAGCACGGAGACCAAGTAGAACAAGTGTGATGTTTCTCTCAACCTTCTTATTTTTTAGTCAGAATCACAACATTATCTAAATGTTAAGTCAATGTCATTTATGTGATAATTTCACTAAAGGTAAACAGTCACAATTAGAATTCCAGTGTAACTCAGGACTCACACAAAATAATAGAAAATATCCTCTAGTGAAAAAAAATAACCTGTGTAAATACAACACTTATGCTTAATTCTCATAACTGACAGGTTTATTTCACAACACAAATTTGGCAAATTCAGACATTACGCCCCTTTTCAAAACGGCAGCAATGAGGAGCTATTGAATCCTGTGTACCACACCGCTACCTTTTACTGGAAATAATTATCCTCCTTTATTACACAACTTTGAATGATTCCTCAGAGCAGCATCCACACATAATCCTCTGAATAAAGAACCTCTGGATTCATTTTTCATTTCAGAGGGGGAAATTACGGTATCAGCATGAGGAGTCTCCTTCAAGCCTTATTTGCATTCAAGAGGCTGCCAGTTGGGTAAAGTTTCTCCCCATTTCAGTAATTCTGTTTCCCAGCAACCCGCGCTGTTGCCAGGAGAAACCCCAGGGAGAGCTTCCTCCGCGCCCGCCCCGCCGCAGTCCTGGGGGTGCAGCTTTGTGCAGCGCTGTTTCGTGCCAGCGCACACATCCAGCTGTGAGCGGCATGCTAAGCAGCCCGCCAGCAACTCCAGGGACTCAAATGAAAGATTTTTTTCTATTTTTTTTTTTTTATTTTGATTTTTTTTTTCTGGAGAGGGCTTAGCGATGAATGACGTAGCCCCTTTCTATTGCAATGGAGTTCGAGGTGATAAGGCAGTGCAGGGTTGGTGTTACCTTGGGAGTAGCGTTTGACAGCTGGATGTGCAGCTCTGTAAACATATTTCCTGTATGCTTTTAATCTATCAAGCGTCGTGCGTGCGTGCTGACTTCCTTTTTATTGTTGTTTTCCAGCTGCCAAGAGCAAAAAGTACATGCAAACAACAAAAAAAGCCTCCTTAGACTGACTTAACCTTTGCTTTTCCTTGCAACACCTTCCAAAACGTAAATGTAATGGGTGGTTATAGAGTAATTCCTGTTTTCCCAATATTTATAGTTCTACATTTGGCTTGAAAACAAGCTGTTTAGTGGTTAGATATAAATACCTGACAAGGTGCAAAAACAAAAAAAAGAGAGAGAAAAAGCCATGACATGTTATTACAGAGAGGATTTCCAAGCACATTTATCTCACACCTACCTGTAAAGATGTAACCGTAAGTTTCAGAAGTTGTGTTTCAGATAATAAACAATTACTGGGGTGAGATACTTTCTGATTTGAATCTCAGCATACACAGGGAAATGTAATGAAATACAGTAACTTATGGAAATTGATGGTTTGAATGTGTTTGAGTCAAAGATCATCTCTTAGAATGAAGAAATAAGTAACTCTTAGGTAAATTGAATTTTGAGAAACATTAGACCACATATGACTTTATTACACAAAATGCTCCATTTTTTGGCCCACATTCCATAAAAATTTCAGTAGAAATGAGTAACTAGTTAATGCTTTACAAAAAACACTGTATCGGGCAAATAAAGCAGTGGAAAACTTCTAAACCTTAAGAAAAACTATTATTTCCTTTGTAGGCTTTGTTCGGGGGATAATTGAAGGTGCTCAGGGGGCTGGAGCACCTCCCCTATGAGGACAGGCTGAGGGAGTTGGGGCTGTTCAGCCTGGAGAAGGCTCCAGCACCTGAAGGGGCTACAGGAAAGCTGGGGAGGGACTCGTTATCAGGGAACATAGTGATGGGACAAGGGCTAACGGTTTCCAACTGAAAGAGGGTAGATTTAGATTAGATATTAGGAAAAGATTCTTCACCATGAGGGTGGTGAGACCCTGGCACAGGTTGCCCAGAGAAGCTGTGGCAGCCCCATCCCTGGAAGTGTCCAAGGTCAGGCTTGGAGCAACCTGGTCCGGTGGGAGATGTCCCTGCCCAGGGCAGGGGGTTGGAGTGAGATGACCTTTAAGGTCCCTTTTGAACCCAAACCATTATAAGATTCTACCATAATCTCACTCAAAAATCTCTATTTCGGACCCACGATGCAGTGATGTGAAATTCGCGTCTGAAAAGACCTTTATTTGCTCATGATTAACAAACTTCTTTCATCATTAAAGAAAACATTAAGTTTACATTTTAGTTTGCAATTCTATTTCGTAATCCTGTCCCTTGCACAATCCAGCAAACTGTCAAAATATCAGGGAAAATCTATTTAAAACTTCTCAGCCTAACACTGCATACATATTTAGGCAGAGAATAAGCACAAGGTACCAGATTTTTTTTTCCCCTAATTCTGCACAGTGCAAAGAGGCTACAAAACCATGGAGATTTTCATGACATACTAATTCACAAGTATCAAGGGACCAGCCTGTGCCATTCAGCAGTTCTCCATTTTGCCATTTGCCCTTGGGAGGAAAGTACTGATGATTTCAGAAGTTATTCGGTGATCACAGCTCACTGGTATCCAGTACACTTTGTCAGGCAGTGCAATGCCCCTCTATCACTACGAGTCAGCATAATTTAATGCCAAAACAGATTTACTAACTGTTGAGGAAATTACTGGATGATTCCATGTCCACAGGGATCAAATTCTACTGAGAAACTTTTGTCCCAGGCCACAAACACATGTCCTTCAGCCCAGGCAGATGAGACAAATGAAAGTACCAGACAACAGGCCGCAAGTTTGACCACAATAATTTCTGTTCAGTGTTTTAAGAGTGGTAAAAAAGATTAGCATGACCAGAAATCCCACTAAAAAAACCAAGCAAAACAATTTAGAGTGTTATTTCAGCTTCCGAATGTTCATCATCATGTCTAGAAACACTTAAGCTTCCAAAGATGCCCAACTATATGCAACATTTAGAAATCAACTCAAAAAGTTCTAACGGGACATATGATACCTAAATCATCTCATTTAAAAAATCTCCTGTAAAATAATCTTCCCGTAAGAATAGAAGGTATACAGTCAGTTGGGGTGGAATTCAATCTGTCTATATCCTGTGACAAGCAAGTGCTACTTCAGCAGGCAGGGGACAGAACAGGAAGAGTAAAGAGTTCTCCTAAAATACCTGTTTGTGTTCTGCACAAATTCAATGTCAAGAAGGAAGAGCAAGTGATCCCCATCATAAAACTTCACTACATCCTCTAGAAATTTCAGCAAAAAACTGACAAACCTCCACTTAGCCTGGGGAAAACTGAAACACATTTTGGAAGTGTATTCTAACCACTCGGACTTTGGAATATCCTGTGAGACCAACAGCATGATCCACTCTGCAATGGGTCCAACTGTTGTAATAGGCAGAAATGCAAAAGTAGAGTTGCAAAAAGAAAGCACACTTGAGGGTCTGGCTCCTGCGGTCACTTCAAGAAATAACCATCATCCCAGGGACGTGGTTATTTTGATACATCTGCTTAGGATGTCATTTCAGCCTCCCGACAAAGGAGGATCATCAAGATCCTGAGAGAATTCTCTAACTGCTGGAATATCCTAGAAAAGATAGACACTGCTGCTACAGCCACAGCTACAGCTACGAGGTTTAAAGAGTCACAGCACAGCTGAAGTTGGAAGGGACCTCTGGACATAATCTAGTCCAATCCCCTACTCAGAGCCAGGTCAGCCAGAGCAGTTGCTCAGTCCTGTGTCCTGTCAGGTTTTTACTATCATCTCCTAGGATGAAGTAGCTACTTCTTTAGGCAACCTCTTCTACCGATCAACCAAGCTCAGAGAAAAAATGTTGCTGAAACGGAATTTCCTGCAACTCAGTCTCTGCTTGTTGTCTCTTCTCCACCCACGGGGCACCACCGAGAAGAGTTTGTCTCCATCTCCTTTCCTCCTTCCCATCAGTTATTTATACACATTGATAAGACCCTCCCAAGCACCATGTCCCAGTTTAACTGAATTCAAGCAGAGAATTCACTCAGACATCATGTATTTGTTCTAATAATAATGAAGGCAAGCAAAGCTAAAATATTCCTGCAATAATTATAATAAAAGGATGAAAGTAAGACCTATCAAAATCTCAGTTTCCTATGCTCAGTAGCCACATTCTTCTCCAGATATCTCAGCAAAAACATTGAGTGCAACTTTTCTTGAGTTCAGTATGTCAAGCTGAAGTACTAATTCCACATAGAACTGAAATCGACCGCTGCAAGAATTTAAGGTAAAATTTGCAGGCTTGGCATTAAAACAAACAGTCGAAGCAAATGCAGATCAATTCATAAAGTTAAAAATAGAACCAGATACTATACCAATGGCTTGAAAAGCTCTTAGGTAAGCAAGAAATAATCACTTAAACAGAAAGCTCCCAGTGCAACACGTTAACCCAAAATGTTAGTTAACCTTCAGTACACAAAAGGGAAAATACTGAGTAGGAGCAAGACTGCCACTGACAGTAACACTATCAGCAGTAAAATCCAGTGTCTACTTCTGGTATCTGAAACTCATGGGAATCCTTAAGTAATTCATGATAGTTTAAGAAAAAGAAACAAAATTTAATAAATGATTGAAAATATGCCTTCTGCTGACAGAATAAAAATTCATTTTGCTTGGTTTATGTCCGGTTCCAGTCTTTGGTGTGTATTTTTTAAAAAATCGGCTAATAATAATAAAAGCAATTTAATTATGATCTAAATGTATTTCATGAAAACCAGAAAACACATACTACCATTCATCTTCATGAGGAAAACTAAGCTGCCATGACTGGAAGTTGAAACATAGTGATTCAAAATATTGACCTTTTTAATGGAGACAGTTGTGAAGCATTCAGTGGATGAAGAACTGGCTTGATGGCTGCACCCAAAGAGTGGCTGTCAATGGGTCCATGTCCAAGTGGAAGCCAGTGACAAGTGGAGTCCCTCAAGGATCAGTACGGGGACCAGTCTCGTTTAACATCTTCGTCAGCAACATCGACAGTGGCACTGAGTGCACTCTCAGCAAGTTTGCCGACGACACCAAGCTGTGTGGGGCGGCTGACACCCTGGAGGGCAGGGATGCCATCCAGAGGGACCTCGACAGGCTGGAGAGGTGGGCCCAGGCCAACCTCGTGAAGTTCAACAAGACCAAGTGCAAGGTCCTCCAGCTGGGTCAGGGCAATCCCAATCCCAAGCACTGGTATAGGCTGGGCAGTGATTGGCTTGAGAGCAGCCCTGAAGAAACGGACTTGGGGCTACTGGTGGACGAGAAGCTCAACATGAGCCGTCAGTGACACTTGCAGCCCAGAAAGCCAATCGTGTCCTGGCCTGCATCAAGAGGTGTGTGGCCAGCAGGCCGAGGGAGGTGATTCTGCCCCTCTACTCCACTCTTGTGAGACCTCACCTGGAGTCCTGCGTCCAGTTCTGGAGCCCACAGCACAGGAAAGATCTGGACGTGCTGCAGTGTGTCCAGAGAAGGTCCACGAGGATGATTAGAGGGCTGGGGCACCTCTCCTGTGGAGACAGACTGAGAGAGTTGGGGCTGTTCAGTCTGCAGAAGAGAAGGCATCTCAAGGGGGCTACAAGAAAGCTGGGGAGGGTCTTGTGAGGGTGTCGGGCAGTGACAGGACTAGAGGGAATGGATTGAAGCTGGAGATGGGTCGGTTCAGATGGGACGTGAGGAAGAAGTTCTTCCCCATGAGGGTGGGGAGACCCTGGCACAGGTTGCCCAGAGAGGGGGTGGCAGCCCCATCCCTGGAAGCTTTTAAGGCCAGGCTGGATGGGGCTCTGGGCAGCCTGATCTAGTGGGGGATGTCCCTGCCCACGGCAGGGGGGTTGGAACGAGATGATCTTTAAGGTCTCTTCCAACCCAGACAATTCTATGATTCTATGATTGGAACAATTAATGAAGTTTTGCAGTGGATCCTCTCTCAAACAACAATTGTATTCAATGTTTACTTTAAAGAGCATGATCTGATTCAAGCAAGAATTAATTCATGGAAATGCTGTGCTCGTTTTTATACAGAAGGTCAGACTAAAGTTCACTGTGACCTCCTTCACGTTAGTAATTCTTGTTCTATTAATCTGCAAATATAAAACTAAGAGGCTTAATAGGTTTAAACAATCATATGAGTGTCTATCCATGAGCTGTACCTTTACTGCCTCAAAATTTAACCCACTCTGTTACACTGAAAGCATCTCTGCTGGAACATAGCTGAGATCACAGAGAGAGAACATAGTTCCTGACACTACTCATTGGGACCAGGAGGACAAAACATTCCTTTACTTTATTATACTCTGCTATCTCAGGCCATCTAGCAGAAAAAAAATAGTGTTTGTGTGTGTACGTATCTGTGTTATTATACAACATGTTGCACAAGAAGTTTCTCGTACATTACGAGGGCTCCTTGCCTAGTTCTCCTACCACTATCATAAAATAGTCAAATACTGTAAGCAATATATACTCACACGCTCATAAAACAGTCAGCTTTCAGCAGTAATGTAACTAAAATTAATTCTGAAAACTAGAGTTAACTAGAAAGGTAGAAGCAATAAATAATAAGTGATTTTACTACAAATCACAACATTGTATTGCACCGTTATACAGAAATCATATGAAGGAAATAATTTTCAAAAACGAATGTAGCAGCTCTACTGCAAGGAAAGAAAACAGCACAACAAACTCTAATTCCAGTATTATGAAATTTGTTGAAGATCAGATAAATCCAACTTGATTACAAAAAGCGTAAGCGAAGCTTACTAATGTTTATATTGTTTTCAGCTCACAGTACTGTGTTTTGTCCCTGTTTTAAGTGACTTCTACAAAGCCAACTACTTCCAGTCCCTTCATAGAAATCCATACAATATACAAGACTTAACTGCATAACTTTCTTAGACTTATATCCTAAATTAGTAATAAGTTTACAATTAAAAAAATAATAACACAGTCAAGTCTCACATAATCTCACGGTCAGCAAGCTACAAAGGCTACAAAGCCACAGAAATAGCTTTTCATAAGGCTAGATTAAATCCGCCTTTCAAGCTGAAGTTGTCACTCAGGTGTCTCTTCCTCTCTTTTGGACTGCAGCAACGGAAGGAGCAGTCGGAGCTGGTGTCTGCACCCGTAAGGTTTGTGAGCAGTGATCAGGAACCCTCAGGACAAGAGGTTCCCCACCAAACATCAAATCTTACCAAGGGGCAGAGCATGTTCATAGAGTAATAGGGTTGGAAGGGACCGTTAGATGTCATCTAGGCTAGACCCCCTGCAGTGAGCAGGGACATCTTTAACTAGATCAGGTTGCTCAGAACTCCATCAACACTGACCTTGAATGTCTCCAGGGATGGGGCCTCCATCACCTCTCCGGGCAACCTGTCCCTCCCCAGCTCCCCAGGAAGCATCACGAACGCGGAATGTTTGGACCAGGGTGCACAAGCAGATGCAACACAAATAACAAAATATGCAGGAGGCACCAAGACAGCTCGCAGAAGAAAAACCCCAGCAGCTAAGAACACCTTCCAGGATACAATGTCCTGACCCAGACAGTGCTGCCATCTCTGGTACTTCAGTTGCCTCCCTCTGGATTGAGCTCCTGAGCATGGTCTGGGTCTGTGGGCAGAGCCTGGTGCTCCTCGACGGGCACAGCAGCAGTGGCAGCAGCCTCACCTGAGAGCTGTGCTCTGGCAGACTGAGTTGCTGCAATACAAGGAAAGGAGCTGCAAGAAGTAAGCACTTTGTATGGCATCAGGGATGAGGAGCAGGAGATCAACAGGATCTCCAAAGAGATTGCACAGACAAGAAGCTAAATGCGTCAGTCAGAGGCCCTGCACACCGTGGAAGATGAACAGGATGGACACCTCAGGTTGCAGGAGTAGGATCAGTGCTAGTTACCACTTAAAGGAAAGGTCTGGCAGATGTTTTCCTCAAGTGTCTGCACACTACAGCCAAGTTTGGTTCACAAAGAAGACTCAGAGGCCCAAGTGTGGCCACAGATCTATGATGTGATCAGAATCAGAGAGTGGGCACAGCACACGTTAACTTATGCAGTATCATGCATGGGAACAGAGGACGCAGGAAGGATTAGCACAGAATAGGATGGGAGCTGCACTCTACAGAAACAAACTCCTTTACAGCACAGAGCTCCAGCGTGAAACTGAAGTTACGTCTGCTGAGAGTGTCCTAGTCAAGATCAGTAGGGAAACACTGGAGATGGTGTGGTCTGGGGTCTCCTACCGAGCTGCTGACCAAGAGAAGTTAAGTGGATGAGGCTTTCCTCAAAGAGCTAGAAGTCTCCAGACTGCCTCCTCCAGGAGATTTCAATTCCCGGATGTTTGCTGGGAGGGTAATATCAAACTGTGCAAGCAATTCAGGAAGCTGCACCAGTGACAATTTCACACCAAAAGTGCCAGACGGACCACCAGGGATGATGGTTGGTTGTTGATCAGCAGGGAAGAACTGGTGGCATTGCTGCAGCAGATGACAAGAGAGCTGCAGTGACAAGATGACGGAGTTCAGGATCCAAAGGAAGGCTAGAGAGGTGAACAGCAGATTTAGTATTTTGGACTTTCAGAGCTCAAACTCTGGCTTATTTTGGGAATTGTTAGGTAGAAGCCCCTGAGAGGCTGTCAGAGGGATAAAGCACTCTTCGGGGTGGTCTGAAATTCAGGAAAAAAAAAAAAAAACTTACTAAGAGAGCTAAGGAACAAAATATCATGCAGAAGAACTCAGAACTTCATCAGAAACACAGAGCTGTTTAATGAACTAAATCTCATTGACAAAGCATACAAGAAGCAGAAACAGTAACGAGCAGTAAAGGAGTATATAAACTGCCTTGCCTGGGCATTTAGGCACAAAATCAGAAAGGCCAAAGCCGGAGTTAAAACTAGCCAGTGAAGTGAAAACAGCAATAAGAAATGACTTCACAAACATTCTAACTGTAAAAAGAAACTCAGAGAAAACCTGACCAATACTGAAGACAGCCTAAAAGTGGTACAGAAAAAACTAAAGTACTCAAAACCTCATTTGTCTAAATCTTCAGAAACAAAGACTGCTTCAGAACCTCTGCATGCTCTCACACTGGCACAGAAAGAAAAGCAGCAATGTAGGGGAAAATGGGTTACGGATACTTAAAGAAGTTAAATGTCCAAGGAATCTTGTGGAACTTTCCAGGGTTGCACCATCAGAGCACTGTGACAGATCTACATATGATGATGTCTAGCAAAATTCCTGGCGACTGGGGGAGATCTTTGATAACTAGAAATGAACTACAGCAACAGCTGTTTTTAAGGAAAGCAAAAAGAAGATTGAGGAACTATAGGCTGCTCAGCCTTGGCTTAGTCGCAGGGAAGATCATGGAGCATGTCTGCAGAAATCATTACCAACCACAAAGGGAACAGGCAAGTAATCAGGAATAGTCAACATATTTACCAAAGGCAAATCATGCTTGACCAGTTGGGTTGCCTTTCATGATGAAAAGACTGGCTATGTAGATGAGGGCAAAGCAGTGGATATAATACATGTTGACTTTAGCAAGGCTTCTGACACCATCTTTTACAGCTTTTGCATTTGGAAGCTGAGAAAATACTGGCTGAAGAACAGATCACTAGGCACTGGACATGTCGAAAATTGGCAGGACCACCAGACTCGGAAGGCAGTGATCAATATTTTGATGTCTTGTGTGTAGCAGGTTTTCCCAGGGGCTGATGCTGGGGCCAACAGCATTCAATATCTTAAACAATAACATGAATGATGTGACAGAAAACATGCTCAGTAAATTTGAGGACAACTCTAAACTAAGAGTGAAAGAGGACATGCCAAACAGCACCAATGAGACCTTGAAAAATTTCAGGTCTATGCCGATAGAAACCTCATGAAGGTCAATAAGGAGAAGAGCAAGTTCTGCACCACTGCAAGATAATCTCAGACCTGCCGGAGAGGACCTGTGATTATGCTGGATGCCAGGTTAAACATACTCTCGTTATCAATACAGGCTAGGGGATGACGTGCTAGAGAGCAGCCCTGCAGAAAAGGGACTTGGGGGTTGTGGGATTAAAGCACCTTTGCCTAAACTTTAGTTATAACTGCAAGGCAATCATCTTGGCTAAAACATTGCCAGAGCGCTTGGCCCTCAAAAAACTAACCATTCTCATGGCATTTGATGTGGGATAATACTATAAAATTACTTAATTGACTATATAGCATTGTTCACACATTGGAACATCGAGAAAGTTTCCAGGACAGCGTGCAGCTGGTGTGTAAGGAGCTCTCCCCACAAAGGTTTCCAAAACAAATTTAAGGGTCAGTAGCATTAAGGTAGCTTAAGGATTCTGACTCTAAGAGATAATCCCACAGAGCATGGAATGTTGCGGAAATACCGTGGTCAAACTCTGTAAACACTGGAGACGTCAAGGAGCCAGCTGACTGCATATTTTCTATCCTGGGCCAAGATTTCCAAAACAAATTTAAGGGTCAGTAGCATTAAGGTAGCTTAAGGATTCTGACTCTAAGAGATAATCCCACAGAGCATGGAATGTTGCGGAAATACCGTGGTCAAACTCTGTAAACACTGGAGACGTCAAGGAGCCAGCTGACTGCATATTTTCTATCCTGGGCCAAGATCTGTCATCTTTTGATAGATGCTGTTCTTTGGGTGGACTATGCTCATTATAATCTCATTATAATACCAAAACACACCTCCATCCCAAAAGCTACCCACCTCCAAGGTGCGACCACCCCTCACTGAGCTTGCGCATTGAATTTTTCTAGTCTCTACCTTTAAACACGAAGCAAGGAAAATTTACACCAATCACAGTAAAGATATGCATGACTAGAGTCACTCAAGCTCCACCTGGAAGGTAACAAGTAATATAAAAATGGCCCAAGAGAGGGGGGATGTCAGGGAAGATACCACCATCATCAGGGGAGATATCATCACAGACCACCTCTGACTTCTGGGATCAGTCGACGGGCTGAGCCTCGCTTCCCCCCGCAAAGGGATGTCTTTGGGTAAGGTTTGAACACTTGGTTTCACCAAGTGCTGCTGTGGGATACTTACGAAATCTTTAAGGAGCTGTTCATACCGTCTGTAACTTTGGCATGTGCTTTGCAGTCAGTCACTATCACCAGCAATGAAAACGAATCTGTGTATCTGTTGCTTCAGTAAATTATATTTGATTACAATCTGGCCAAGTGAGTCCCTGTTGACCCTTTATCCACGGAGTTTGGCCGTGTGAGTCCCTGTTGATACTGATCCATGGAGTTTGGCCGTGTGAGTACACTGACACCCTTGTGAAGGCTGGCCTCATAATTTCAGGGGCGCCGCCAGATCGAAGGCACGTGGGTGCAGTGCATTAGTGTCAGTAAATTATATTTGATTACAATCTGGCCAAGTGAGTCCCTGTTGACCCTTTATCCACGGAGTTTGGCCGTGTGAGTCCCTGTTGATACTGATCCATGGAGTTTGGCCGTGTGAGTACACTGACACCCTTGTGAAGGCTGGCCTCATAATTTCAGGGGCGCCGCCAGATCGAAGGCACGTGGGTGCAGTGCATTAGTGATGCTGAATTGGGCATCACTCAGAACCTAAGCTCAGCCACCCCCAGCCCCTCCAATATCTGAGGACAGGCTGGAACGCAAGGGTGATTTGCCCCTTTATCCACAGAGTTTGGCCGTGTGAGTTTTTTGCAATAGCAATTGTTGCCTCTTTTAACAGGACAGAAATTGGCGCCTTGCTTTTGCAACAGAAATTGCTGCCTTTTGTTTGAAACAGGAATGGCTGCCTCTTCTTTTAACACATCAAGGGTACTGGTGGATGAAAAGCTGGACATGAGCCATCAAAATTATTCTGTCTACAGAGGTACAGAGTACAAAGTGGGCCTAATGTATCTTCTGTCCAGGCTTTTAGGCACAAGCCATGTGAAGGTGCCACTTTAATCTGGGCAATGTGCTACTGATACCAGTTCTAGAGTTCATTGCTCTGACAACATCAACCCCATTTCCACACCCCTCCTTCGAGCCCACCATCTCCATATCAGACATAATATTCTCACACAGAATCACAGAATGTCAGGGGATGG
>NW_009713288.1:37327-44954 GCF_000703405.1 Apaloderma vittatum | reverse complement strand
ATTCTGTAGTTAACGTCAGCTTGGTGGTTTTAACTGCACGCTAAAATGGAGTCTGTCCGAACCGTCACGTTTAGTATGTGCCAAAACCTACAGAGGGATTTGTGAAAAGCTTGGGACAACAAGGGAGTCATACAATAATGTTTGCTGAACTAAAACTAAGTTGTTCATACTGGATTAGTTGCTGCCAACTATCTATATTGCAAAATCTGGAAGTCAGCTGGAGGGAATGAAAATGCCAGATATATTGATACCAGTACTAAGCTAGCAAGAACTTTGCACAAAATGCTGGAAGCTCTTTAATTAATGTGGATTCTTCTTCAGAGAATTCTCATAATTATTTTAAGAATTTTAGAAAGCGAGGAGCTGGTGCTCTGGCTCCAGGGAAGCAGAAAAATGAGGAACCCTAGAGCATACAGGCAGTGAAGCACCTCTCCAGGAAAGAAGGATGTGTTATGAAAGAGCTCATAAATTGTCTGCATGTCTGAGCAAGAAATAATGCGTCTGTCCTTTCACTTCTTACGGTGTTGGCATTGGCTGTTTTTTGTTTTCAGTCTTTCCTGACCCGGAAATATTTTTTTAATAACCCAGAGGATGGATTTTTTAAGAAAACAAAAAGAAAGGTAGTGCCTCCTTCACCAATGACAGGTATGTTAAAGCACCATAACTACAGCAGGACAGAAATACTGTAATTTTTTGCCAAGGTAGCAAGGTGAATCAATTTTACAAAGAGCTCGGTGAACATGGGGGAGGGGGTGGGACTTTGGGCATTGGGGAGGAGGCAGAAACAAGATCCCTTTGTTTAGTAGCAACTTGTTGGGTCACTTCATTTTACTTAGCTTCAGCCTCTAGCTGCCTGCAGCATCTCACAAGACCACAACTATCTCGGTTTTGCCAGAAATGAGAAGTCCTGCTCTCACCCAGGACCTTTTCTCAGTTTTTTGCACCAGCCTCTGCAGGATCTTTTCTAAACTGATTTAACTTATGACTGTGGCCAAAGGCCTCAGCAGCAAATGAACTGGATAGTTCATTGTCCCTTTTCTAGTTAAATCTGCTCGCAGAGGGGGTCAAGCAAGTTCAGAGATCTGCAGCAAGGGACAGGGTCAAGCACAGCAGAGAACACAACACTGCTGTAGCTGCCATTGCTACACTTGGTGCTTGTGTAATTTTGCAAAGTTTTTTAGAACAGTGGAAAATACTAGATAAGGGCTAGATAGGACAGGAATGCTGTCTCCTATGCGGTTTCTAAATGAAAACAGCTGATGTTGGTCTTGTTTCCCTTTACTGTGATAAACTGCAACTTCACATCAAATCTCTGATTTGCAGATCCTACCATGTTGACAGATATGATGAAAGGGAATGTAACCAATGTTCTGCCTATGATCCTCATTGGTGGTTGGATCAACATGACGTTTTCGGGATTTGTCACAAGTAAGTATCTGGAATAATGTGGCCCATGGGTCTCACCATGTTCCCGATGATGACCGCAAGGGTCTGGGCTGCAGCGGAGATCTGCTCCTCTACCTGAAAGCAGTCGATTGGAAGCACCAGGAATTTGGCTGTGGCACGGCCACTATCCACTCCATGAGCTGCACTGATTTGCTTGCTCTGTAGAAAGGGAGGGAACATTGTTTTCAGAATACTGGCCATGGTCACAGAGAAAAAAAGCTCGTGTATTTGGGGCCAGACTGTCTAAATTGCAAATTGATACAGTGGATTTTCCTCTGAACCTGTCCAAGGAGTTGGTTACAGTGTAATGCAGGGTGTATGCATCAGAAGTACTTCTTTAAATTCAGAATTCTGATTTTTTTCTTACTGGTTTATGTGCTGTTTCCTTAAAAAAAGAGACACTCTGCTTCACAGTCACTGAAACAATACATGTGACGGTTAAGTTTCAAAAAGTATCTTCATATTAAAATAAATACAGAACTACAGCTTTTTCAAGAGTACGTGTTAACTTGTTATTGTATGCATTGCATTCAGACTCCATTAGATTTAATAAAAGAACTATCTACTCGCTTTGCCGACGCTTTCCAATTATGTTATGCCACTTTCTGAAGCTAGGCTTTTTCTTTTTTTTTTTTTTTTTAATCCTGCAGCAAAGGTCCCCTTTCCTCTGACTCTGCGTTTTAAACCAATGTTGCAGCAGGGAATCGAACTGCTCACTTTAGATGCGTCCTGGTAAGCCTGTGTCCTGAGCAAGCAAGATCAAATACTCACTTGGAAAATTTTGAATGTGTTAATAATCCTTGAGTGGTCTGCATGTGCTTCTAAAATGAGATCACAAGCCAGCTTTGAACTGAAATCAACCATGCTTGTTCTGATTTATCAGGGTGAGCTCTGCTTCCTGGTACTTCTTGAATGTGTTTGGACTCAGAAGCATTTATACTCTCATCCTGGGCCAAGATAACGGTAAGACACTGTCATTGCTGTGAAAGAGCTGGCTTCTTCCATGGGATGACTTCTAAGAGAGGCTGGGGAGGGATTTCTAAATTCCAGCCAAGAAAGCCTCTCTCATTTCTGTGAGGTTACTCTCCACTGGCCAGGTTTGGTATCTCCTGCAGCAAGCACTCGGGTCTTCTGCACCAGCTACTGGGTAACTGCTTGTAAACTTCCATGGGAATTAACCTCTGCTGCCCTTCCCAAAGAAATCTTGCTCTCAGGCTTGACTTTATTTCTAATAAATACCAGTTTTAAGAAAAGCCACAAAGATTTCTTAGTGCTAAATATGGGGCAGGACAGATGCTGTTTCTGGGGGAACTGGGAATGTCGAAGACTGTATTTTCCTCCATTTGTCTGCATATTTTATATAAATTTAGCAAAGATGTAACAGGTAGGGAGAAGGTGTCTTGTGAGAACTCTTTCTGGTGCGTTAGTATTGCATTCTGGGTGTTCCTGCAACTTCCTAGTCGACAGCAAGAAACCAGCCCGGTGGCAGGTGTGCTCAAAGAAATGTTGTTTGAATGGCACAAGTAAAAATCAACTTCTCACTTCTCTTCTGTAGCTGCAGATCAGTCTAGAGTGATGCAAGAACAGATGACGGGAGCAGCAATGGCCATGCCAGCAGATACTAACAAAGCTTTTAAGGTACCATATTCCCACCTGCATTCCTGTTGGCTTTGAACTGGCAGGATTGGAGGCTATATATAACTCAGTCTCTCCCTGTGTCACTTAAGGGAGTTGCCCTGGATTCCCGTTCCTAAAATTAGAGCTGACAATCGACAAAGGGTATGGAAGTTGCCCTGGCTCTGACAGAGCCCTAATACCCTGAAGTAAACCACCTTCTGTTTTTGCAGAGGAAGACTTTTTTCTTTCCTTTGAGATCTAGTTCCAAAGCAGAAGCTGGATCCCAAAAACTTGTGTTAATAGAGCACAAGTCCAGCAGGTACATGGTGGAACTTGGGTAAGAAAATCAAGTAAGCAATTTAGCTCAAGAGAAAATCTGTCAGGGTTTGACTGTATCTTGAAGTTCTCCTAAGCAGTCTCCATAGGTTATTAGACTGCATCTACCTTTTACAACCCTGGTTTATGCACAAAGGAAGGGTCTGCAGTTTCCTGTAATCAGTAACATTCCCAGTTAAAAGAAACCCAAACAAAACAAAACAAACAAATAAATAAAAAACAAAAACCATCACCCAGCCAGAGGCTCAGCCGGGGAAAAGGGTGCCTGGTTTGCATCTCTCGGGAACAGCGACTGTTCTGTCACAAACTGTCAGTACTGAGCTGTGATTCCAACCAGTACCATGCGCTCTCCTGGCTCACATCCCGCTGATTCCTTTCTGGTACTGGCTATCCAGAGCAGTTTTGCCATTGAGCCCTGTAAGAACCTGAACCTGCTACGTGGTTCCCAGCAGGAACAAAGAAAGCAAGCCCAGATTGCAGGAGAAGTGGTCTGGACAAGAAATAGGAATCTCTTGTGTGATGTGATTCTACAGCCTGTATACAGCCTATCCCACAACACTTACCAGTGTCAGTATTGTGGGGTAAAAAAAACCAAAACAACCTCGACTGCTGGGCTTTTACTAGAATTTGGGGGGGTTTTGCAGCTTTTAAGATAAAACACTCTTTTTCATAGTTCTTGTCTAACCACTTCAATACTGCGTTCCTTTCCTTTCTCTACCTCTGTTTCTTATCAATGCAGACGGAATGGGAAGCTTTAGAATTGACTGATCATCAGTGGGCCTTAGAAGATGTAGAAGAAGAGCTCATGGCAAAAGACCTCCATTTTGAAGGCATGTTTAAGGAAGAACTTCAGACCTCCATCTTCTGAATTTGAGAATATGCTTTTGTCTCTCCTTGTAAAAGTAATTTGAAAAGAGATCTGATACTTAAAATTATATAATGTATTTTAGCAAGGCTGAGAATAAATGAAACCCACCATGTTCAGAACTGCAGCTGCCTAACTCGGATTTGAGCCCCATGACCGACTATGTTGTATTTGAGCTAAAGGGAGGCAGCATGGGTTCCTAGCTGGAGTTCTGTTTCTCTTCCTGGAAAACGTATTAAACAAATGCATAGCCCAGTTATCCTTTCCTTTTGAACAATTAAGATAATATCATCATGTTAGCAATTCAAAATTGACATGGTGACAAAGTATCTAATACATCTTCAGAAGCGGTGTGGGGATTCGGTTTCTGAAAGCAGTGGTTGTCCTTCCTCTTCATACTCTTTTTTTCCTGTTAAAATAATTGGCGTTTGAACCTTTCTCAGAACAAAAACAAAAGCAAGAGGGAGATACTCACCACTTGGCCACAGCAGAGCATGGGAGAGCTCACCTTCCTCTCGTATCCAAGCCTGCAACAAGGCTCCCCAGTGCTGCAAAATCCCGTCTGCTTTCTTCTCCCTGGTCAGCCTGCTGGTGGACACACCGGTGGTCACGGGTGCAATTTCTGGCCCCCTCTCGTTGCTTTTGTTCCTGGGTCCAGGGGTGCCCAGCTGTTCCCTGTAATTCCTGTTCAGTTATTTACTGGTGCCAGGTGGGGAAAAATAAATACCTTGTTTTAAGGTTCCTGCCTGACCACCTTGCACTGTAGAGAATGGGGAGCAACTGCTCCTGACTTGTCCTTCTTCAGGAGCTCCCCAGCTGTCTCTTCCCCAGGAGAAGAGTCCGAACCTAGGAAATGCTTCTTCAACAGAAGCTCTTCCATACTTGGTGGCTGTTATTTTTTTCCCCTCTTTACTCTGAGTCCTTCTTTTGGGGGTGAAATTGCACACCCTCCTCAAAACAGGAGCTGAGCCAGGACTGAGACAGAGCCTGTTTTCTGTTCTTGCCAAAACCAGCTCCTCTGAACAGGAACTTCAGCTCAGAGATGTTCTTCTCTGCCTCAGAGCTAGTCACAGCACTTCACTGACAACACAACTTGTATTTCAGGTTATTTTTCTCTGCCTTTCGCAATGGGGGAATTTCATTTCACTTCGTGTCCTCAGTGCTCTTGTATAAGCTGTCCCTGCGAGCCTGCGCAGAACACCCAAACACCTCCATGTCCAAAAGCTGCCACTGTGCTTTCCCTTCTTCCCCTGGGAAAAAAACAAAACAAAAGAAACAGAGGGAAGGCCAGAACCCTCCTTGAGATCTGCAGAGGAAGCAGAATGATGAGTAAAGCCACAGCTGAGGCTGCCTAGAGCCACAGAAAAGCAGGGATGGGCTTTGCTACAGCACCAGAGAGCAGCAACCCAGCACTGCAGGGGCGAAAAGGCAACCCTGGAGCAAGCACCAGCCCTCAGCTCTAGAGAGCAATGGCTGTTCCTCCCCAAATCCCCACGAGGAGAGCAGGGAAGGGTTGGCTCTGAAGGACGCGTACTACACTGGCTCAAAGAGCTCCTGGTGCACCAGGCATCCTCACAGCCAGCACTCTCAGGTCACGGAATGAAAGCCAAAAACAGAACAAAACCCAGTTTCAGTGCAAACCACTCTTTAATTTTCATCTTTGTACAATAGAGCCAGCCACTTACAAAGTGCTAGTCTAAAAAACAGGTCTGGTATTACAGCACACACACACACACCAGCCGAAGCCCATCAGCTCAGAGGCAGAGAAAGTAAGAGCTGTGCCACTTTTTCTGCAGTACAACAGTCTGTTCAGCATCTGAGCACTGGAGATTTAGCCCCTCTGATGCATTTCTCAGGGTCGGCACAGGTAAGGAGGCAAGGAGGAGAACAAAAGCCATCTCAGACTGATTTTTCTTTTAAAAAGGTCTTTTACTGCCCTCCCTTTCCGTTCATCCCCACTTTGGAACGCCTACGTTTTTCTTTCAAGGAAAAATGAACAAAAAAAGAGCTGATCAGAGTAATTTAGTGCAGTGCTACAACTTACAAATTGCTTTTTGGATGATCGCCTCAGTAACAAGGGAAAAAAAACCAACAGAAATACAGTACTGAGAGTTGTAAAAATCCCAGAAAACCCCAAAACCGAAACAGCAGAAGCAATTAAGCAATTCTCATCTCAGAATTTAAGTTTCAATGCTTTAAAAGCAATATTCCACAGGAGAGGATCACAACGCTGGTGCGCCAGCTAGAGGCAGCCCTCCCTCCTCCCCTCCAGCGCCTTCCAGCCCCCTGACTAAGGAGGTGCCTGGTGTTGCCCTCCCTTCCCAGTACTCAGAAACGACGACAGCGAGGAGCTAGCTGGGCTTTTGCTCAGCTGCAGCACAGCAGAGGCACAGGGACCAGCACACAACGATTTCCTACAGGGCTTGTCACCGAGAGCTCTGGAAGGGGAGCTGAGCTGGCATACTTGGGAGTTGGAACTAGATGATCTTCAAGGTCCCTTCCAACCCAAACCACTCTGATTTTATGCTTTGGAGTTAAATGGATGACTGCTGTTACGCCGACAATCAGAGAAGGTTATGGTCAGCAATGAAGCCACAGGGACTGTGCACGGAGCACCAACCAGCTGCAAGCACACATTTTGAGGCAGGGGTGAAAAGAAGAGCAGGAGCCTGTCTTAGGCTTTTGTTCTGCCAACGCACTTGGCTCTTAAGAAGGAAAAACGCTCCTGCTCCCCTCACCACCTGGAGCTAGATCTTTCCCTAGAAACTACAGACTAAGGCCCTAGATTTTTCCCATTTTTCACACAGAAGATCAGTTCTCCACTGAGGACTGAACTGATCTAGTGCTCACAGCAGTCCTCATTCAAAAAGAAAACCGGATTCTAGCCCTCCAAGTAACAAAGAGAGTAAAGGAGAAAAGAGAAGAGCATTTGCCAGTTGCACCAAAAGGCTGAAGCAGAACTATTGAACTGCCGAGGTAAAGAGAGACCTCGGATGGGATCATCAATCACTCCTGCAGCCTCACAGAAGCTGATGGGGTGAGAATCTAAAGGTCAGTGCTCCAGGGAGGAGGAGAAAGGCTGAAAGAGCAGTCAAAAAAACCCAAAAGTCACAAAAGAAAGGTTGAAAACTCGCACAGTTCATCGCATTGGGTTGTCATCCTTCTAGGTGACAGCTCTAGGGATACACTGCTAAGCTTTGCGAGAGAAAAAGCTCCAGGGGGCCCCATAAAAAAGAAAAAAAAAGGGGATTAAAAAATGCTGCCGCTGCACAAACCGCAGGAGAAATGGTGGAGGAAGAAAAGCGCTTACAGGACAGCTTGGAAGTGAGGGGAGCATGAGAGGGATGCAGAGGACAAGAAATC